>NC_056721.1:1429679-1632179 GCF_018831695.1 Puntigrus tetrazona | reverse complement strand
TTTCTTTGAAAAACTCATTGTAATGTACTATCATCTATAATGTCTGTAGCTCCAGCTAATTTCCTGCCTTTTGGGGCTGGAGACACGCTAAACCCCCAACTGGATGACGGAAGCTCTCAAGCCATTTCCTTGCAGCAGCCTTTCAAATACTTTGGAAGCATTTACAATCAGATCTTCGTAAGCGTTTGACTATAGAATTGTTTTTGCTGATTTATTAGATCATAAGGATAGATACTATTTGTACTTTCTCATGCAGCATTACACTGCGTTGTTCATATTAAGTTTTGTCAGTTGTTTTGATTTGATTACTTATTCTCAATTTTAGGTGAACAACAATGGCCATCTAACTTTTACTGAGCCATTGTATTCCTACAACCCCATTCTGAAGTCTGAAAGAGATATCATTGCTCCTCTTTGGACTGACCTTGATAACAGACGTGGAGGAACCATCTCCTACAGAGAAGAAACAAGCAGTGCTGTGCTGGAGCAAGTCACTGCAGCCATTGAGCAATACTTCCCTGATGTAATTTTTACTGCTACGTCAGCTTTTGTGGCTACCTGGGACAGCGTGCCGTACTATAATGGTGAAGGGGTAAGGTCTAAATGTTGTTTATCAATGAATTAGTGTAAACCATTTTATTTATTTAAACTACTGTCGATTTGTGTTTTGAAGGTGGTAACTTTCCAAGTGGTTTTAGTCTACAATTTTCACCGTTCTTTCATCCTGATCAACTATGGTAATATTGCTGCAACAACACAAAGTTGGATGGTGAGTGAAGTACATCCAAGTCCTTAACACTTTGTTGCATAGTGTTGCCTTCAGGAACTTAAAACATCTCTAAGAGTTTTAGAGTTCTCACAGCTCCTTTATTTATGCATGTATGTATTTATTTATATGTTTTATGCATTTTAATAGTAAAATATACATATTTATTATCACCTGACATCTCTGTTCAGTTAAATGAGTTTTGAGAGGTTTGGGGAACATTTTAGAATAATAATTAATTAATAATTAAAATATTAATAACTTTAGAATTAACACATTATTTGCACTCTAGTAACTACTAGCAAGTAAAAAGAAACTCTGATTAGTGAATTAGTAAGTAATAGTTCTTAGTCAAAAGTGGTAGTAACTGGCTGCTTATTAGCATGCGTATTACTACTACAATTTTAGCCATTTATTAGTAGTAATTAAGCACATATTAATGCCTTATTCTACATCCCTAATCATACCCAATATCTAAACTTAATAACTATTGCTCTAACTATTAATAAGCAGCAAGTTCCCACTTTATATGGGTCCCAATCCCTGTGTACATACATAGTAACTAAATGTAGTACACATCGGTACACATTATCTAAAGCTGTGATATTTCTGTAACTACACACATGTAACAACCTCCACAACGGTACACTGTGGCTACATACTACGTATACATCTAGTTACTGTGTGAGTACACTGGCATTAGAGCCATAATAGAAAGTGAGTATTAGGGAATTATTTTCACTTTATATTACTGATTAGCAGTTCCTTTAGAACAATTGAGTTATTCTTAACTAGTGGGTTGCTTCATTTTAGAATTATTTATTTATTACACATTAATTATACAATAGTACAATACAATAACCTGTATACAATAGTTCTTTTGAGTTATGCAGGACGTGTAAAAAAAAGTTATTGATTGGCTAATAGTTTCAACTAAGCATTATTACTTATTAAATCATTAGTTTATTTTAGGTAACTTCGGTCACTTTGGATAAAAGCATCTGCAAAATTACTAAATGGAAATGTTAATAGTACATTAGTCATTTGTTCCTGTGTAGTTGGTTAATAAAGATGCAACAGTATTCTAAAATGTTTGTTAAACCTCTAAAGAGTTGAGAATTCCAAAGACAAAAATATTTGTTTACATTTTCAGGCTGGTTATCATACAGTGGACTCTGTTAAATCTTTCAAAATTCCTGTGACTAGTACCCCACAACTCTCATCCAACAGCAACATCAATGTGCCTGGTCATTGGTCTTTCCGTGTTGATGGCTCCCTTAACTGTAAGGCAAGGTTTAAAAATGTAATAAAAAGCATAAATTACATAAGCAAAACTAAACAATTCTTTTTTTATAAATATTATTTTCCTAGTGCCAAAAACATTCCTGGATTTTGAGGATGCAATAGTAAAACCAATTGTTGATAATGAAATCTCTGAAGCAATTGCATTACAACATCCTTTCAAATACTTTGGCCGCACATACAACCAGATCTTTGTAAGCATGATTCCCCTCCATCTTTAAAATTACAGGTTATTAAAAGTCGTTCTCTCTTTCCAAACCATTTTTAAAAATGTTTTTTAAAAATTACATTTTTTTTAGGTGAACATCGATGGCTGTTTAACGTTTACTGAGGCACTGACTGCCTCCAGCCCCTTTCTGGATTCCGCAAGAGACATCATTGCTCCTCTTTGGACTCGCCTTGACAATAGACACGGTGGAACTGTTTCCTACAAAGAGGACACAAGCAGCACTGTACTAGCACAAGTCACTGCAGATGTTAAGCAATACTTTCCTAACATACCTTTTGCTGCTACTTCAGCTTTCGTCGCTACCTGGGACAGTGTGCCATACTATAATGGTGGAGGGGTAAGACTTACAGTAGTCTTTGATTATCAGTGAGTGGTCCGTCTTGTTCGTGTGGAAGGCGTTGATTGCTGTCTCTTGATGTTTTCAAGGTGGTCACTTTTCAAGTGGTTTTAGTGTACAACGTTCATCGTTCTTTCATCCTGATCCGTTATGGAAATGTTGCTGAAACACAACAACCTTGGCAGGTCAGTGAAGTACTGCTTCTTCAACCTGTCCTCCAACCAATACACTTATATGGTTGTTTGTCCAAATCCCTGAAATATGACCCATCAGAGAGTATACTACAATTGCGCCCCTATTAGCAACAGAACATTTAAAGTTTTTTGTACTCATTTATCTAATCTAAACATTTTTATTTATATAGTACTTTTACCAATACAGATTGAGTGAAACCACTGAACAGTATCAAATAGGAGAATAGTGATTTATAATGACGAGATTAACACCTAATTTATTTACATTTTTTTAATAAATGCAGAGATGGTCTCTGTAATAAAATCTATGATAGTCACTAGAAATTAAGTGTCCCCAACTAAGCAAACCAGAGGTTACAACGGCAAGGAACCAAAACCCCATCTGAAAAAAAAACCTTGTAAGAAACCAGGCTCAGTTGGGACCAGTTAATTTCTTGGCCAGACTTAACTTCCAGTTCAATGTTAAGTACACATCGGATTTTTGCAAAGGACTTGTAGTGTCTGTATGCATCTGGTTCCGGTGATCTGTCCATGGGGCTCATCTAGGTGTTCTAGTCTCCAATGAAGGTCATCTCCTGGTGCTGATCCGCCATCTGATCTGGATGCGAACTGAGAGAGAGAATAAGAAAGAAACAGACTAATATTAGCAGAGATGCCTTTTTGCAATGTTATAAGTACATTGTGTTTTACGAGGAGTGTTCCCGGTTACAGCTGATCTAATAATGCAGCCTAGCAATTCTTTAACACATCTAAATAATAGAAGACAACGAGTGTGTTATGTGTAAACTTGGTTAAAGAGATGTGTCTTTAATCTAGGTTTAAATTGACACTTTAAAAGTAATTAACAATATTTTAAAATCTATCTTATGTTTGATAAAGAGCCAGTTCAGTGTTGACAGAACAGGGCTAATATGGTCTTGCTTCCTGGTTGTAGTAAGAAATCGGCAAGCTAGCTGCAAGCTGCAATTTGGACAAGCTAAAGTTTGTTTATCGAGCGTGCAGAACAACTACTACTATCAAGACATATATGCAGTTTATAATGAATTGTTCATGATAAAGCACGAAAAGGGTTTCTTTTTCCCTCTTTTTTTTAGCTAAGAGAGTCATTTTTGTTTCTTCACCTCTGTAGGCTGGTTATAACACTGCAGACTCTGTCAGTTCTTTCACAATTGCGACAGCCGATGTCTCTGAACTCTCTTCAAGCAGCAATATCAACTTGATGGCTTGCTGGTATTTCCACGTTGATGGCTCACCAATCCGTAAGTCAATGAGTCATATCTACAGTTGGACTTCGCTTGGCACATTGTGTTTAAATGTGTTTTCAGCCACAGTTATTTTGTGGCTGAACAGTAGTACTCTGGCTCTATTTCCTTATTTGCATAATTTATGTAATGAACGTACTCCAGAAAATGATATGGAACACATATTTAAGTGAGGCTATTGGCAAGTAAAATTATTTCTTAGTGAATTCCCTTTTCAAAGCTATAACATGTGTAAAGTTTATGATATGTTTCACGAATGAGCTAATGGATTTCTTGTCACTGACATTTTCTTAGTGCCAGCTAATTTTATACCTTTTGGAAATGGAGAAAGTGTAACTCCACGTCTGGAGAATGGAAGCTCTGAAGCCATTAGATTGCAGATGCCTTTCAAATTTTTTGGACGTGCACATAACCAGACCTTTGTAAGTATTTTTAGATGTTGATTAACTACTTAGCAGTAGCTTTAGACATTGCTATTGTTTAGACATTGCTAACTAACATGTAAACTAGTAAAATGTGCATCAGGTGAATTTCTCATTTTATCAACACATGTTCCTCTTTTAAAGCATACAAAAGTTTTGTCCTAAATTTTAGGTGAACAGCAATGGCCTTCTAACTTTCACTGAGCCTCTGTCCAACTACATCCCCCTTCTGAATTCTGGGAGAGATATCATTGCTCCTCTTTGGACTCACCTTGATAATAGACGTGGAGGAACCATTTCCTACAGAGCAGAAACAAGCAGTGCTGTACTGGCGCAAGTCACAGCAACTGTTGGGCAGTACTTCCCTAACGTAACCTTTGCCGCTACGTCAGCTTTTGTCGCTACCTGGGACAGTGTGCCATACTATGAAGGTGAAGGGGTAAGGTCTAATTGTTGCTTATCAACAAATTAGTGTTGACCTGCAAAGTTTTTCTTGTCGTTGTGTTGTATTTAATCTTGTCTGTTTGTACTTTGAAGATGGCTACTTTTCAAGTGGTCCTAGTCTCCAACATCCATCGCTCTTTCATCCTGCTCAACTATGGGAACATTTCAGAAACAGAACAAATTTGGCAGGTGAGTGGAGGCAGGTCCTTTTAACATTTACGGACGACAAAATTGACAGAAAATTGCTTTTGCTTCATGCATTACATTTGACTAAAAAACCAAGAAATATCTAAAACAGATTTAGGACCTAACATTGATTAATTTAATTCCATAGGCTGGATACAGCACAGAGGATTCTGTCAGCTCTTTCACAAGTCCAGTAACCAGTGCCCCACAACTCTCTTCTAGCAGCAATATCAAAGTGAATGGCCGCTGCTCGTTCCATGTTGACGGCTCACCAAACTGTAAGCCAACGGAGCCAGAAGCCCAAGCTTAACCTGTACTTTTTATGAGCTTGTTTCTTTAACAGAGCTAAAAAATTCCTCCTCGTTTATCGTCTTCTTAGTGCCAACTAATCTCCTGCCTTCTGGGAATAAAGACATAGTGAACCCCCCTGCTGAAGATGGAAGCTCTGGTGTCATTTACTTGCAGCAGCCTTTCAAATACTTTGGACGCACATACAATCAGATCTTTGTAAGTATTACATTGCCACTCTCATTCCCCACACCACCAACCAAGCCCTCTCCCCACTACACCACCCACCCGCCACCATTTAATTTCCAAGTTATTTGTGTTTGCCCTCGTTTCTTCAAAATTGTCTTCACAAAATTGAAATAACTGTGGTCTTCAATTTTAGGTGAACAACAATGGCTATCTAACGTTTACTGAGGCACTGACTGCCTCCAGACCCTTTCTGGATTCTGCAAGAGACATCATTGCTCCTCTTTGGACTCGCCTTGACAATAGACACGGTGGAACTATCTCCTATAGAGAGGACACAAGCAGCGCTGTACTAGCACAAGTCACTGCAGATGTTAAGCAATACTTCCCTAACATACCTTTTGCTGCTACTTCAGCTTTCGTCGCTACCTGGGACAGTGTGCCATACTATAATGGTGGAGGGGTAAGACTTACAGTAGTCTTTGATTATCAGTGAGTGGTCCGTCTTGTTCGCGTGGAAGGTTTTGAATGCTGTCTCACTGTGTTTTCAAGGTGGTCACTTTGCAAGTGATTTTAGCCTACAACGTTCATCGTTCTTTCATCCTGATTCGTTATGGAGATGTCGCTGAAACAGAACAACCTTGGCAGGTCAGAGAAGTACTGCTTCTTGTACCAACAACAAAGACAAATACACATATGCGGTTTAGAATGAATTGCTCATAAAAGGGAACGAAAAAGTGAAAGAAAAATCTCTCTCTCTCTCTCTCTCTCTCTCTCTCTCTCTCTCTCTCTCTCTCTCTCTCTCTCTCTCTCTCTTTCAACTGATTGAGAGCGCTATTCTGTTTCTTTACCTTTACAGGCTGGTTATAACACTGTGGACTCTACAAGTTTTTTCACGATCCCTAAAGTGAATGTCTCTGAACTCTCCTCAAGCAGCAATATCAACGTGACGGCTTCATGGTTTTTCCACGTTGATGGCTCACCAATCCGTAAGCCGACGAGTTGTATTGTGGTTTAAACAAGATACTCGGGTGAATTCGCTAAACTTATATTCCCCTGTAGCATGTTGTTCCGGGAGGGTGAAAACCAGAACCTCATGTATAGTTGTGCTTTCTCTGGCATATCGTATTTGAATGCACTTTCGACCTTTTTAAAAGTCAGTTCAGTTGCTGGATTGCAGTGGAGACTCTTACTCTTCAATTCCAGTAAAGGCTGCCAGATGCTGTATTTTTTCCGCAACCTTTCACTGAGAAGGGCAAATTTTCTTCACAGGGCAATTTCTAATCCGCAATAATTTTGTGGCTATAATTCTCCAGCTTCATTTCCTCATTTACCTCATTTATGCAGTCAATCCTCTGCTAAAAATGGAACATATGGAACATAGATATAAACAAGGCTAATAGCGAGCACAATTCTTTCTTAGTAATTTCCCCCTTCAAAGCTGTGACCACTGTAGTGCTTGCAAACTGATGTTTCTCAAAAGACTTAAAGCATTCCTTGTCACTGTCATTTTTCCTAGTGCCAGCTAATTTCCTACCTTTTGGAAATAGAGAAAGAGTAACTCCGCGTTTGGAGGATGGAAGCTCTGAAACCATTGCATTACAACAACCATTCAAATTTTTGGACGCACACTCAACCAGACTTTTGTAAGAACTTTTTTTTTTTGTCATACTTTATCTGCTTGCATCTGAAAGTATGAGTCTTCGTAAATGAGTAAAAGCGGTAGTCGTACTTTGTTCAGACATTGATATTTTATCTACGGAGTTTGTAAATGTTAGATAAAAGACCTTCTGAGTTATATATTTAATTATTAAAAGTTGTGCCAAAAGGCCACCTTCTCGTTCTTTCAACATAAATGTCCCCTGTTATAACACATTCAAATGTTTTGTCCTAAAATTTAGGTGAACAACAATGGCCTTCTAACTTTCACTGAGCCTCTGTCCAACTACATCCCCCTTCTGAGTTCTGGAAGAGATATCATTGCTCCTCTTTGGACTCGCCTTGATAACAGATGTGGAGGAACCATCTCCTACAGAGAAGAAACAAGCAGTGCTGTACTGGCGCAAGTCACTGCAACAGTTGGGCAATACTTCCCTACGTAACCTTTGCCGCCACGTCAGCTTTTTGTGGCTACCTGGGACAGTGTGCCATACTATGAAGGTGGAGGGGTAAGGTCTAATTGTTGCTAATCAACAAATTAGTGTTGATCTGTAAAGTTTTTGTTGTCCCTGTTTTGTTTTTACTCTTGTCTGTTGGTACTTTGAAGATGGCTACTTTTCAAGTGGTTTTAGTCTCCAACGTCCATCGCTCTTTTATCCTGCTCAACTATGGGAACATTTCAGAAACAGAACAAATTTGGCAGGTTAGTGGAGGCAGGTCTTTTAACGTTACGGATGACAAAATTGACAGGAAATTGCTTTTGCCCTTACTTCATGCCTTACATTTGACTAAATAACCAAGTGATATCTGGAACAGATGTAGGACCTAACATTGATTAATTTAATTCCATAGGCTGGATACAGCACAGAGGATTCTGTCAGTTCTTTCACAAGTCCAGCAACCAGTGCCCCACAGCTCTCTTCTAGCAGCAATATCAATGTGAATGGCCGCTGCTCGTTCCATGTTGACGGCTCACCAAACTGTAAGCCAACGCAGCCAGAAGCCCAATCATAACCTGTACTTTTTATGAGCTTGTTTCTTTAACAGAGCTAAAAAATTCCTCCTCGTTTATCGTCTTCTTAGTGCCAACTAATCTCCTGCCTTCTGGGAATAAAGACATAGTGAACCCCCCTGCTGAAGATGGAAGCTCTGGTGTCATTTACTTGCAGCAGCCTTTCAAATACTTTGGACGCACATACAATCAGATCTTTGTAAGTATTACATTGCCACTCTCATTCCCCACACCACCAACCAAGCCCTCTCCCACTACACCACCCACCCGCCACCATTTAATTTCCAAGTTATTTGTGTTTGCCCTCGTTTCTTCAAAATTGTCTTCACAAAATTGTAATAACTGTGGTCTTCAATTTTAGGTGAACAACAATGGCTATCTAACGTTTACTGAGGCACTGACTGCCTCCAGACCCTTTCTGGATTCTGCAAGAGACATCATTGCTCCTCTTTGGACTCGCCTTGACAATAGACACGGTGGAACTATTTCCTATAGAGAGGACACAAGCAGCGCTGTACTAGCACAAGTCACTGCAGATGTTAAGCAATACTTCCCTAACATACCTTTTGCTGCTACTTCAGCTTTCGTCGCTACCTGGGACAGTGTTCCATACTATAATGGTGGAGGGGTAAGACTTACACTAGTCTTTGATTATCAGTGAGTGGTCCGTCTTGTTCGCGTGGAAGGTTTTGAATGCTGTCTCACTGTGTTTTCAAGGTGGTCACTTTGCAAGTGATTTTAGCCTACAACGTTCATCGTTCTTTCATTCTGATCCGTTATGGAGATGTTGCTGAAACAGAACAACCTTGGCAGGTCAGTGAAGTACTGCTTCTTGTACCAACAACAAAGATAAATACACATATGCGGTTTAGAATTAATTGCTCATAAAAGGGAACGAAAAAGTGAAAGAAAAATCTCTCTCTCTCTCTCTCTCTCTCTCTCTCTCTCTCTCTCTCTTCTCTCTCTCTTTCAACTGACTGAGAGCACTGTTCTGTTTCTGTACCTTTACAGGCTGGTTATAACACTGTGGACTCTACAAGTTTTTTCACGATCCCTAAAGCGAATGTCTCTGACCTCTCTTCAAGCAGCAATATCAACTTGACGGCTTCATGGTTTTTCCACGTTGATGGCTCACCAATCCGTAAGCCGACGAGTTGTATTGTGGTTTAAACAAGATACTCGGGTGAATTCGCTAAACTTATATTCCCCTGTAGCATGTTGTTCCGGAGGGTGAAAACCAGAACCTCATGTATAGTTGTGCTTTCTCTGGCATATCGTATTTGAATGCGCTTTCGACCTTTTAAAAGTCAGTTCAGTTGCTGGATTGCAGTGGAGACTCTTACTCTTCAATTCCAGTAAAGGCTGCCAGATGCTGTATTTTTTCCGCAACCTTTCACTGAGAAGGGCAAATTTTCTTCACAGGGCAATTTCTAATCCGCAATAATTTTGTGGCTATAATTCTCCAGCTTCATTTCCTCATTTACCTCATTTATGCAGTCAATCCTCTGCTAAAAATGGAACATATGGAACATAGATATAAACAAGGCTAATAGCGAGCACAATTCTTTCTTAGTAATTTCCCCCTTCAAAGCTGTGACCACTGTAGTGCTTGCAAACTGATGTTTCTCAAAAGACTTAAAGCATTCCTTGTCACTGTCATTTTTCCTAGTGCCAGCTAATTTCCTACCTTTTGGAAATAGAGAAAGAGTAACTCCGCGTTTGGAGGATGGAAGCTCTGAAACCATTGCATTACAACAACCATTCAAATTTTTTGGACGCACACTCAACCAGACTTTTGTAAGAACTTTTTTTTTGTCATACTTTATCTGCTTGCATCTGAAAGTATGAGTCTTCGTAAATGAGTAAAAGCGGTAGTCGTACTTTGTTCAGACATTGATATTTTATCTACGGAGTTTGTAAATGTTAGATAAAAGACCTTCTGAGTTATATATTTAATTATTAAAAGTTGTGCCAAAAGGCCACCTTCTCGTTCTTTCAACATAAATGTCCCCTGTTATAACACATTCAAATGTTTTGTCCTAAAATTTAGGTGAACAACAATGGCCTTCTAACTTTCACTGAGCCTCTGTCCAACTACATCCCCCTTCTGAGTTCTGGAAGAGATATCATTGCTCCTCTTTGGACTCGCCTTGATAACAGATGTGGAGGAACCATCTCCTACAGAGAAGAAACAAGCAGTGCTGTACTGGCGCAAGTCACTGCAACAGTTGGGCAATACTTCCCTAACGTAACCTTTGCCGCTCACGTCAGCTTTTGTGGCTACCTGGGACAGTGTGCCATACTATGAAGGTGGAGGGTAAGGTCTAATTGTTGCTAATCAACAAATTAGTGTTGATCTGTAAAGTTTTTGTTGTCCCTGTTTTGTTTTTACTCTTGTCTGTTGGTACTTTGAAGATGGCTACTTTTCAAGTGGTTCTAGTCTCCAACGTCCATCGCTCTTTATCCTGCTCAACTATGGGAACATTTCAGAAACAGAACAAATTTGGCAGGTTAGTGGAGGCAGGTCTTTTAACGTTACGGATGACAAAATTGACAGGAAATTGCTTTTGCCCTTACTTCATGCCTTACATTTGACTAAATAACCAAGTGATATCTGGAACAGATGTAGGACCTAACATTGATTAATTTAATTCCATAGGCTGGATACAGCACAGAGGATTCTGTCAGTTCTTTCACAAGTCCAGCAACCAGTGCCCCACAGCTCTCTTCTAGCAGCAATATCAATGTGAATGGCCGCTGCTCGCTCCATGTTGACGGCTCACCAAACTGTAAGCCAACGCAGCCAGAAGCCCAATCATAACCTGTACTTTTATGAGCTTGTTTCTTTAACAGAGCTAAAAATTCCTCCTCGTTTATCGTCTTCTTAGTGCCAACTAATCTCCTGCCTTCTGGGAATAAAGACATAGTGAACCCCCTGCTGAAGATGGAAGCTCTCTGGTCATTTACTTGCAGCAGCCTTTCAAATACTTTGGACGCACATACAATCAGATCTTTGTAAGTATTACATTGCCACTCTCATTCCCCACACCACCAACCAAGCCCTCTCTCCCACTACACCACCCACCCGCCACCATTTAATTTCCAAGTTATTTGTGTTTGCCTCGTTTCTTCAAAATTGTCTTCACAAAATTGTAATAACTGTGGTCTTCAATTTTAGGTGAACAACAATGGCTATCTAACGTTTACTGAGGCACTGACTGCCTCCAGACCCTTTCTGGATTCTGCAAGAGACATCATTGCTCCTCTTTGGACTCGCCTTGACAATAAACACGGTGGAACTATCTCCTATAGAGAGGACACAAGCAGCGCTGTACTAGCACAAGTCACTGCAGATGTTAAGCAATACTTCCCTAACATACCTTTTGCTGCTACTTCAGCTTTCGTCGCTACCTGGGACAGTGTTCCATACTATAATGGTGGAGGGGTAAGACTTACAGTAGTCTTTGATTATCAGTGAGTGGTCCGTCTTGTTCGCGTGGAAGGTTTTGAATGCTGTCTCACTGTGTTTTCAAGGTGGTCACTTTGCAAGTGATTTTAGCCTACAACGTTCATCGTTCTTTCATCCTGATCCGTTATGGAGATGTTGCTGAAACAGAACAACCTTGGCAGGTCAGTGAAGTACTGCTTCTTGTACCAACAACAAAGATAAATACACATATGCGGTTTAGAATTAATTGCTCATAAAAGGGAACGAAAAAGTGAAAAAAAAAATCTCTCTCTCTCTCTCTCTCTCTCTCTCTCTCTTTCTCTCTCTCTCTCTCTCTCTCTCTCTCTTTCAACTGACTGAGAGCACTGTTCTGTTTCTGTACCTTTACAGGCTGGTTATAACACTGTGGACTCTACAAGTTTTTTTCACGATCCCTAAAGCGAATGTCTCTGACCTCTCTTCAAGCAGCAATATCAACTTGACGGCTTCATGGTTTTTCCACGTTGATGGCTCACCAATCCGTAAGCCGACGAGTTGTATTGTGGTTTAAACAAGATACTCGGGTGAATTCGCTAAACTTATATTCCCCTGTAGCATGTTGTTCCGGGAGGGCGAAACCAGAACCTCATGTATAGTTGTGCTTTCTCTGGCATATCGTATTTGAATGCGCTTTCGACCTTTTAAAAGTCAGTTCAGTTGCTGGATTGCAGTGGAGACTCTTACTCTTCAATTCCAGTAAAGGCTGCCAGATGCTGTATTTTTCCGCAACCTTTCACTGAGAAGGGCAAATTTTCTTCACAGGGCAATTTCTAATCCGCAATAATTTTGTGGCTATAATTCTCCAGCTTCATTTCCTCATTTACCTCATTTATGCAGTCAATCCTCTGCTAAAAATGGAACATATGGAACATAGATATAAACAAGGCTAATAGCGAGCACAATTCTTTCTTAGTAATTTCCCCTTCAAAGCTGTGACCACTGTAGTGCTTGCAAACTGATGTTTCTCAAAAGACTTAAAGCATTCCTTGTCACTGTCATTTTTCCTAGTGCCAGCTAATTTCCTACCTTTTGGAAATAGAGAAAGAGTAACTCCGCGTTTGGAGGATGGAAGCTCTGAAACCATTGCATTACAACAACCATTCAAATTTTTGGACGACACTCAACCAGACTTTTGTAAGAACTTTTTTCTGTCATACTTTATCTGCTTGCATCTGAAATGATGAGTCTTCGTAAATGAGTAAAAGCGGTAGTCGTACTTTGTTCAGACATTGATATTTTATCTACGGAGTTTGTAAATGTTAGATAAAAGACCTTCTGAGTTATATATTTAATTATTAAAAGTTGTGCCAAAAGGCCACCTTCTCGTTCTTTCAACATAAATGTCCCCTGTTATAACACATTCAAATGTTTTGTCCTAAAATTTAGGTGAACAACAATGGCCTTCTAACTTTCACTGAGCCTCTGTCCAACTACATCCCCCTTCTGAGTTCTGGAAGAGATATCATTGCTCCTCTTTGGACTCGCCTTGATAACAGATGTGGAGGAACCATCTCCTACAGAGAAGAAACAAGCAGTGCTGTACTGGCGCAAGTCACTGCAACAGTTGGGCAATACTTCCCTAACGTAACCTTTGCCGCTACGTCAGCTTTTGTGGCTACCTGGGACAGTGTGCCATACTATGAAGGTGGAGGGGTAAGGTCTAATTGTTGCTAATCAACAAATTAGTGTTGATCTGTAAAGTTTTTGTTGTCCCTGTTTTGTTTTTACTCTTGTCTGTTGGTACTTTGAAGATGGCTACTTTTCAAGTGGTTCTAGTCTCCAACGTCCATCGCTCTTTTATCCTGCTCAACTATGGGAACATTTCAGAAACAGAACAAATTTGGCAGGTTAGTGGAGGCAGGTCTTTTTAACGTTACGGATGACAAAATTGACAGGAAATTGCTTTTGCCCTTACTTCATGCCTTACATTTGACTAAATAACCAAGTGATATCTGGAACAGATGTAGGACCTAACATTGATTAATTTAATTCCATAGGCTGGATACAGCACAGAGGATTCTGTCAGTTCTTTCACAAGTCCAGCAACCAGTGCCCCACAGCTCTCTTCTAGCAGCAATATCAATGTGAATGGCCGCTGCTCGTTCCATGTTGACGGCTCACCAAACTGTAAGCCAACGCAGCCAGAAGCCCAATCATAACCTGTACTTTTTATGAGCTTGTTTCTTTAACAGAGCTAAAAAATTCCTCCTCGTTTATCGTCTTCTTAGTGCCAACTAATCTCCTGCCTTCTGGGAATAAAGACATAGTGAACCCCCCTGCTGAAGATGGAAGCTCTGGTGTCATTTACTTGCAGCAGCCTTTCAAATACTTTGGACGCACATACAATCAGATCTTTGTAAGTATTACATTGCCACTCTCATTCCCCACACCACCAACCAAGCCCTCTCCCCACTACACCACCCACCCGCCACCATTTAATTTCCAAGTTATTTGTGTTTGCCCTCGTTTCTTCAAAATTGTCTTCACAAAATTGTAATAACTGTGGTCTTCAATTTTAGGTGAACAACAATGGCTATCTAACGTTTACTGAGGCACTGACTGCCTCCAGACCCTTTCTGGATTCTGCAAGAGACATCATTGCTCCTCTTTGGACTCGCCTTGACAATAAACACGGTGGAACTATCTCCTATAGAGAGGACACAAGCAGCGTTGTACTAGCACAAGTCACTGCAGATGTTAAGCAATACTTCCCTAACATACCTTTTGCTGCTACTTCAGCTTTCGTCGCTACCTGGGACAGTGTTCCATACTATAATGGTGGAGGGGTAAGACTTACAGTAGTCTTTGATTATCAGTGAGTGGTCCGTCTTGTTCGCGTGGAAGGTTTTGAATGCTGTCTCACTGTGTTTTCAAGGTGGTCACTTTGCAAGTGATTTTAGCCTACAACGCGTTCATCGTTCTTTCATCCTGATCCGTTATGGAGATGTTGCTGAAACAGAACAACCTTGGCAGGTCAGTGAAGTACTGCTTCTTGTACCAACAACAAAGATAAATACACATATGCGGTTTAGAATTAATTGCTCATAAAAGGGAACGAAAAAGTGAAAAAAAATCTCTCTCTCTCTCTCTCTCTCTCTCTCTCTCTCTCTCTCTCTCTCTCTCTCTCTCTTTCAACTGACTGAGAGCACTGTTCTGTTTCTGTACCTTTACAGGCTGGTTATAACACTGTGGACTCTACAAGTTTTTTCACGATCCCTAAAGCGAATGTCTCTGACCTCTCTTCAAGCAGCAATATCAACTTGACGGCTTCATGGTTTTTCCACGTTGATGGCTCACCAATCCGTAAGCCGGACGAGTTGTATTGTGGTTTAAACAAGATACTCGGGTGAATTCGCTAAACTTATATTCCCCTGTAGCATGTTGTTCCGGAGGGCGAAAACCAGAACCTCATGTATAGTTGTGCTTTCTCTGGCATATCGTATTTGAATGCGCTTTTCGACCTTTTTAAAAGTCAGTTCAGTTGCTGGATTGCAGTGGAGACTCTTACTCTTCAATTCCAGTAAAGGCTGCCAGATGCTGTATTTTTCCGCAACCTTTCACTGAGAAGGGCAAATTTTCTTCACAGGGCAATTTCTAATCCGCAATAATTTTGTGGCTATAATTCTCCAGCTTCATTTCCTCATTTACCTCATTTATGCAGTCAATCCTCTGCTAAAAATGGAACATATGGAACATAGATATAAACAAGGCTAATAGCGAGCACAATTCTTTCTTAGTAATTTCCCCCTTCAAAGCTGTGACCACTGTAGTGCTTGCAAACTGATGTTTCTCAAAAGACTTAAAGCATTCCTTGTCACTGTCATTTTTCCTAGTGCCAGCTAATTTCCTACCTTTTGGAAATAGAGAAAGAGTAACTCCGCGTTTGGAGGATGGAAGCTCTGAAACCATTGCATTACAACAACCATTCAAATTTTTGGACGCACACTCAACCAGACTTTTGTAAGAACTTTTTTCTGTCATACTTTATCTGCTTGCATCTGAAATGATGAGTCTTCGTAAATGAGTAAAAGCGGTAGTCGTACTTTGTTCAGACATTGATATTTTATCTACGGAGTTTGTAAATGTTAGATAAAAGACCTTCTGAGTTATATATTTAATTATTAAAAGTTGTGCCAAAAGGCCACCTTCTCGTTCTTTCAACATAAATGTCCCCTGTTATAACACATTCAAATGTTTTGTCCTAAAATTTAGGTGAACAACAATGGCCTTCTAACTTTCACTGAGCCTCTGTCCAACTACATCCCCCTTCTGAGTTCTGGAAGAGATATCATTGCTCCTCTTTGGACTCGCCTTGATAACAGATGTGGAGGAACCATCTCCTACAGAGAAGAAACAAGCAGTGCTGTACTGGCGCAAGTCACTGCAACAGTTGGGCAATACTTCCCTAACGTAACCTTTGCCGCTACGTCAGCTTTGTGGCTACCTGGGACAGTGTGCCATACTATGAAGGTGGAGGGTAAGGTCTAATTGTTGCTAATCAACAAATTAGTGTTGATCTGTAAAGTTTTTGTTGTCCCTGTTTTGTTTTTACTCTTGTCTGTTGGTACTTTGAAGATGGCTACTTTTCAAGTGGTTCTAGTCTCCAACGTCCATCGCTCTTTATCCTGCTCAACTATGGGAACATTTCAGAAACAGAACAAATTTGGCAGGTTAGTGGAGGCAGGTCTTTTTAACGTTACGGATGACAAAATTGACAGGAAATTGCTTTTGCCCTTACTTCATGCCTTACATTTGACTAAATAACCAAGTGATATCTGGAACAGATGTAGGACCTAACATTGATTAATTTAATTCCATAGGCTGGATACAGCACAGAGGATTCTGTCAGTTCTTTCACAAGTCCAGCAACCAGTGCCCCACAGCTCTCTTCTAGCAGCAATATCAATGTGAATGGCCGCTGCTCGTTTCCATGTTGACGGCTCACCAAACTGTAAGCCAACGCAGCCAGAAGCCCAATCATAACCTGTACTTTTTATGAGCTTGTTTCTTTAACAGAGCTAAAAAATTCCTCCTCGTTTATCGTCTTCTTAGTGCCAACTAATCTCCTGCCTTCTGGGAATAAAGACATAGTGAACCCCTGCTGAAGATGGAAGCTCTGGTGTCATTTACTTGCAGCAGCCTTTCAAATACTTTGGACGCACATACAATCAGATCTTTGTAAGTATTACATTGCCACTCTCATTCCCACACCACCAACCAAGCCCTCTCCCCACTACACCACCCACCCGCCACCATTTAATTTCCAAGTTATTTGTGTTTGCCCTCGTTTCTTCAAAATTGTCTTCACAAAATTGTAATAACTGTGGTCTTCAATTTTAGGTGAACAACAATGGCTATCTAACGTTTACTGAGGCACTGACTGCCTCCAGACCCTTTCTGGATTCTGCAAGAGACATCATTGCTCCTCTTTGGACTCGCCGCCTTGACAATAGACACGGTGGAACTATCTCCTATAGAGAGGACACAAGCAGCGCTGTACTAGCACAAGTCACTGCAGATGTTAAGCAATACTTCCCTAACATACCTTTGCTGCTACTTCAGCTTTCGTCGCTACCTGGGACAGTGTTCCATACTATAATGGTGGAGGGGTAAGACTTACAGTAGTCTTTGATTATCAGTGAGTGGTCCGTCTTGTTCGCGTGGAAGGTTTTGAATGCTGTCTCACTGTGTTTTCAAGGTGGTCACTTTGCAAGTGATTTTAGCCTACAACGTTCATCGTTCTTTCATCCTGATCCGTTATGGAGATGTTGCTGAAACAGAACAACCTTGGCAGGTCAGTGAAGTACTGCTTCTTGTACCAACAACAAAGATAAATACACATATGCGGTTTAGAATTAATTGCTCATAAAAGGGAACGAAAAAGTGAAAGAAAAATCTCTCTCTCTCTCTCTCTCTCTCTCTCTCTCTCTCTCTCTCTCTCTCTCTCTCTTTCAACTGACTGAGAGCACTGTTCTGTTTCTGTACCTTTACAGGCTGGTTATAACACTGTGGACTCTACAAGTTTTTTCACGATCCCTAAAGCGAATGTCTCTGACCTCTCTTCAAGCAGCAATATCAACTTGACGGCTTCATGGTTTTTCCACGTTGATGGCTCACCAATCCGTAAGCCGACGAGTTGTATTGTGGTTTAAACAAGATACTCGGGTGAATTCGCTAAACTTATATTCCCCTGTAGCATGTTGTTCCGGGAGGGCGAAAACCAGAACCTCATGTATAGTTGTGCTTTCTCTGGCATATCGTATTTGAATGCGCTTTCGACCTTTTTAAAAGTCAGTTCAGTTGCTGGATTGCAGTGGAGACTCTTACTCTTCAATTCCAGTAAAGGCTGCCAGATGCTGTATTTTTTCCATAACCTTTCACTGAGAAGGGCAAATTTTCTTCACAGGGCAATTTCTAATCCGCAATAATTTTGTGGCTATAATTCTCCAGCTTCATTTCCTCATTTACCTCATTTATGCAGTCAATCCTCTGCTAAAAATGGAACATATGGAACATAGATATAAACAAGGCTAATAGCGAGCACAATTCTTTCTTAGTAATTTCCCCCTTCAAAGCTGTGACCACTGTAGTGCTTGCAAACTGATGTTTCTCAAAAGACTTAAAGCATTCCTTGTCACTGTCATTTTTCCTAGTGCCAGCTAATTTCCTACCTTTTGGAAATAGAGAAAGAGTAACTCCGCGTTTGGAGGATGGAAGCTCTGAAACCATTGCATTACAACAACCATTCAAATTTTTTGGACGCACACTCAACCAGACTTTTGTAAGAACTTTTTTTCTGTCATACTTTATCTGCTTGCATCTGAAATGATGAGTCTTCGTAAATGAGTAAAAGCGGTAGTCGTACTTTGTTCAGACATTGATATTTTATCTACGGAGTTTGTAAATGTTAGATAAAAGACCTTCTGAGTTATATATTTAATTATTAAAAGTTGTGCCAAAAGGCCACCTTCTCGTTCTTTCAACATAAATGTCCCCTGTTATAACACATTCAAATGTTTTGTCCTAAAATTTAGGTGAACAACAATGGCCTTCTAACTTTCACTGAGCCTCTGTCCAACTACATCCCCCTTCTGAGTTCTGGAAGAGATATCATTGCTCCTCTTTGGACTCGCCTTGATAACAGATGTGGAGGAACCATCTCCTACAGAGAAGAAACAAGCAGTGCTGTACTGGCGCAAGTCACTGCAACAGTTGGGCAATACTTCCCTAACGTAACCTTTGCCGCCACGTCAGCTTTTTGTGGCTACCTGGGACAGTGTGCCATACTATGAAGGTGGAGGGTAAGGTCTAATTGTTGCTAATCAACAAATTAGTGTTGATCTGTAAAGTTTTTGTTGTCCCTGTTTTGTTTTTACTCTTGTCTGTTGGTACTTTGAAGATGGCTACTTTTCAAGTGGTTCTAGTCTCCAACGTCCATCGCTCTTTTATCCTGCTCAACTATGGGAACATTTCAGAAACAGAACAAATTTGGCAGGTTAGTGGAGGCAGGTCTTTTTAACGTTACGGATGACAAAATTGACAGGAAATTGCTTTTGCCCTTACTTCATGCCTTACATTTGACTAAATAACCAAGTGATATCTGGAACAGATGTAGGACCTAACATTGATTAATTTAATTCCATAGGCTGGATACAGCACAGAGGATTCTGTCAGTTCTTTCACAAGTCCAGCAACCAGTGCCCCACAGCTCTCTTCTAGCAGCAATATCAATGTGAATGGCCGCTGCTCGTTCCATGTTGACGGCTCACCAAACTGTAAGCCAACGCAGCCAGAAGCCCAATCATAACCTGTACTTTTATGAGCTTGTTTCTTTAACAGAGCTAAAAATTCCTCCTCGTTTATCGTCTTCTTAGTGCCAACTAATCTCCTGCCTTCTGGGAATAAAGACATAGTGAACCCCCCTGCTGAAGATGGAAGCTCTGGTGTCATTTACTTGCAGCAGCCTTTCAAATACTTTGGACGCACATACAATCAGATCTTTGTAAGTATTACATTGCCACTCTCATTCCCCACACCACCAACCAAGCCCTCTCCCCACTACACCACCCACCCGCCACCATTTAATTTCCAAGTTATTTGTGTTTGCCCTCGTTTCTTCAAAATTGTCTTCACAAAATTGTAATAACTGTGGTCTTCAATTTTAGGTGAACAACAATGGCTATCTAACGTTTACTGAGGCACTGACTGCCTCCAGACCCTTTCTGGATTCTGCAAGAGACATCATTGCTCCTCTTTGGACTCGCCTTGACAATAGACACGGTGGAACTATCTCCTATAGAGAGGACACAAGCAGCGCTGTACTAGCACAAGTCACTGCAGATGTTAAGCAATACTTCCCTAACATACCTTTTGCTGCTACTTCAGCTTTCGTCGCTACCTGGGACAGTGTTCCATACTATAATGGTGGAGGGGTAAGACTTACACTAGTCTTTGATTATCAGTGAGTGGTCCGTCTTGTTCGCGTGGAAGGTTTTGAATGCTGTCTCACTGTGTTTTCAAGGTGGTCACTTTGCAAGTGATTTTAGCCTACAACGTTCATCGTTCTTTCATCCTGATCCGTTATGGAGATGTTGCTGAAACAGAACAACCTTGGCAGGTCAGTGAAGTACTGCTTCTTGTACCAACAACAAAGACAAATACACATATGCGGTTTAGAATTAATTGCTCATAAAAGGGAATGAAAAAAAGTGAAAGAAAAATCTCTCTCTCTCTCTCTCTCTCTCTCTCTCTCTCTCTCTCTCTCTCTCTCTCTCTCTCTCTCTTTCAACTGACTGAGAGCACTGTTCTGTTTCTGTACCTTTACAGGCTGGTTATAACACTGTGGACTCTACAAGTTTTTTCACGATCCCTAAAGCGAATGTCTCTGACCTCTCTTCAAGCAGCAATATCAACTTGACGGCTTCATGGTTTTTCCACGTTGATGGCTCACCAATCCGTAAGCCGACGAGTTGTATTGTGGTTTAAACAAGATACTCGGGTGAATTCGCTAAACTTATATTCCCCTGTAGCATGTTGTTCCGGGAGGGCGAAAACCAGAACCTCATGTATAGTTGTGCTTTCTCTGGCATATCGTATTTGAATGCGCTTTCGACCTTTTTAAAAGTCAGTTCAGTTGCTGGATTGCAGTGGAGACTCTTACTCTTCAATTCCAGTAAAGGCTGCCAGATGCTGTATTTTTTCCGCAACCTTTCACTGAGAAGGGCAAATTTTCTTCACAGGGCAATTTCTAATCCGCAATAATTTTGTGGCTATAATTCTCCAGCTTCATTTCCTCATTTACCTCATTTATGCAGTCAATCCTCTGCTAAAAATGGAACATATGGAACATAGATATAAACAAGGCTAATAGCGAGCACAATTCTTTCTTAGTAATTTCCCCCTTCAAAGCTGTGACCACTGTAGTGCTTGCAAACTGATGTTTCTCAAAAGACTTAAAGCATTCCTTGTCACTGTCATTTTTCCTAGTGCCAGCTAATTTCCTACCTTTTGGAAATAGAGAAAGAGTAACTCCGCGTTTGGAGGATGGAAGCTCTGAAACCATTGCATTACAACAACCATTCAAATTTTTGGACGCACACTCAACCAGACTTTTGTAAGAACTTTTTTTTCTGTCATACTTTATCTGCTTGCATCTGAAATGATGAGTCTTCGTAAATGAGTAAAAGCGGTAGTCGTACTTTGTTCAGACATTGATATTTTATCTACGGAGTTTGTAAATGTTAGATAAAAGACCTTCTGAGTTATATATTTAATTATTAAAAGTTGTGCCAAAAGGCCACCTTCTCGTTCTTTCAACATAAATGTCCCCTGTTATAACACATTCAAATGTTTTGTCCTAAAATTTAGGTGAACAACAATGGCCTTCTAACTTTCACTGAGCCTCTGTCCAACTACATCCCCCTTCTGAGTTCTGGAAGAGATATCATTGCTCCTCTTTGGACTCGCCTTGATAACAGATGTGGAGGAACCATCTCCTACAGAGAAGAAACAAGCAGTGCTGTACTGGCGCAAGTCACTGCAACAGTTGGGCAATACTTCCCTAACGTAACCTTTGCCGCACGTCAGCTTTTGTGGCTACCTGGGACAGTGTGCCATACTATGAAGGTGGAGGGGTAAGGTCTAATTGTTGCTAATCAACAAATTAGTGTTGATCTGTAAAGTTTTTGTTGTCCCTGTTTTGTTTTTACTCTTGTCTGTTGGTACTTTGAAGATGGCTACTTTTCAAGTGGTTCTAGTCTCCAACGTCCATCGCTCTTTTATCCTGCTCAACTATGGGAACATTTCAGAAACAGAACAAATTTGGCAGGTTAGTGGAGGCAGGTCTTTTAACGTTACGGATGACAAAATTGACAGGAAATTGCTTTTGCCCTTACTTCATGCCTTACATTTGACTAAATAACCAAGTGATATCTGGAACAGATGTAGGACCTAACATTGATTAATTTAATTCCATAGGCTGGATACAGCACAGAGGATTCTGTCAGTTCTTTCACAAGTCCAGCAACCAGTGCCCCACAGCTCTCTTCTAGCAGCAATATCAATGTGAATGGCCGCTGCTCGTTCCATGTTGACGGCTCACCAAACTGTAAGCCAACGCAGCCAGAAGCCCAATCATAACCTGTACTTTTATGAGCTTGTTTCTTTAACAGAGCTAAAAATTCCTCCTCGTTTATCGTCTTCTTAGTGCCAACTAATCTCCTGCCTTCTGGGAATAAAGACATAGTGAACCCCCCTGCTGAAGATGGAAGCTCTGGTGTCATTTACTTGCAGCAGCCTTTCAAATACTTTGGACGCACATACAATCAGATCTTTGTAAGTATTACATTGCCACTCTCATTCCCCACACCACCAACCAAGCCCTCTCCCCACTACACCACCCACCCGCCACCATTTAATTTCCAAGTTATTTGTGTTTGCCCTCGTTTCTTCAAAATTGTCTTCACAAAATTGTAATAACTGTGGTCTTCAATTTTAGGTGAACAACAATGGCTATCTAACGTTTACTGAGGCACTGACTGCCTCCAGACCCTTTCTGGATTCTGCAAGAGACATCATTGCTCCTCTTTGGACTCGCCTTGACAATAGACACGGTGGAACTATCTCCTATAGAGAGGACACAAGCAGCGCTGTACTAGCACAAGTCACTGCAGATGTTAAGCAATACTTCCCTAACATACCTTTTGCTGCTACTTCAGCTTTCGTCGCTACCTGGGACAGTGTTCCATACTATAATGGTGGAGGGTAAGACTTACAGTAGTCTTTGATTATCAGTGAGTGGTCCGTCTTGTTCGCGTGGAAGGTTTTGAATGCTGTCTCACTGTGTTTTCAAGGTGGTCACTTTGCAAGTGATTTTAGCCTACAACGTTCATCGTTCTTTCATCCTGATCCGTTATGGAGATGTTGCTGAAACAGAACAACCTTGGCAGGTCAGTGAAGTACTGCTTCTTGTACCAACAACAAAGATAAATACACATATGCGGTTTAGAATTAATTGCTCATAAAAGGGAACGAAAAAGTGAAAGAAAAATCTCTCTCTCTCTCTCTCTCTCTCTCTCTCTCTCTCTCTCTCTCTCTCTCTCTCTCTCTCTCTCTCTTTCAACTGACTGAGAGCACTGTTCTGTTTCTGTACCTTTACAGGCTGGTTATAACACTGTGGACTCTACAAGTTTTTTTCACGATCCCTAAAGCGAATGTCTCTGACCTCTCTTCAAGCAGCAATATCAACTTGACGGCTTCATGGTTTTTCCACGTTGATGGCTCACCAATCCGTAAGCCCGACGAGTTGTATTGTGGTTTAAACAAGATACTCGGGTGAATTCGCTAAATTTATATTCCCCTGTAGCATGTTGTTCCGGAGGGCGAAAACCAGAACCTCATGTATAGTTGTGCTTTCTCTGGCATATCGTATTTGAATGCGCTTTCGACCTTTTAAAAGTCAGTTCAGTTGCTGGATTGCAGTGGAGACTCTTACTCTTCAATTCCAGTAAAGGCTGCCAGATGCTGTATTTTTTCCGCAACCTTTCACTGAGAAGGGCAAATTTTCTTCACAGGGCAATTTCTAATCCGCAATAATTTTGTGGCTATAATTCTCCAGCTTCATTTCCTCATTTACCTCATTTATGCAGTCAATCCTCTGCTAAAAATGGAACATATGGAACATAGATATAAACAAGGCTAATAGCGAGCACAATTCTTTCTTAGTAATTTCCCCCTTCAAAGCTGTGACCACTGTAGTGCTTGCAAACTGATGTTTCTCAAAAGACTTAAAGCATTCCTTGTCACTGTCATTTTTCCTAGTGCCAGCTAATTTCCTACCTTTTGGAAATAGAGAAAGAGTAACTCAGCGTTTGGAGGATGGAAGCTCTGAAACCATTGCATTACAACAACCATTCAAATTTTTGGACGCACACTCAACCAGACTTTTGTAAGAACTTTTTTTTGTCATACTTTATCTGCTTGCATCTGAAATGATGAGTCTTCGTAAATGAGTAAAAGCGGTAGTCGTACTTTTGTTCAGACATTGATATTTTATCTACGGAGTTTGTAAATGTTAGATAAAAGACCTTCTGAGTTATATATTTAATTATTAAAAGTTGTGCCAAAAGGCCACCTTCTCGTTCTTTCAACATAAATGTCCCCTGTTATAACACATTCAAATGTTTTGTCCTAAAATTTAGGTGAACAACAATGGCCTTCTAACTTTCACTGAGCCTCTGTCCAACTACATCCCCCTTCTGAGTTCTGGAAGAGATATCATTGCTCCTCTTTGGACTCGCCTTGATAACAGATGTGGAGGAACCATCTCCTACAGAGAAGAAACAAGCAGTGCTGTACTGGCGCAAGTCACTGCAACAGTTGGGCAATACTTCCCTAACGTAACCTTTGCCGCTACGTCAGCTTTTGTGGCTACCTGGGACAGTGTGCCATACTATGAAGGTGGAGGGGTAAGGTCTAATTGTTGCTAATCAACAAATTAGTGTTGATCTGTAAAGTTTTGTTGTCCCTGTTTTGTTTTTACTCTTGTCTGTTGGTACTTTGAAGATGGCTACTTTTCAAGTGGTTCTAGTCTCCAACGTCCATCGCTCTTTTATCCTGCTCAACTATGGGAACATTTCAGAAACAGAACAAATTTGGCAGGTTAGTGGAGGCAGGTCTTTTTAACGTTACGGATGACAAAATTGACAGGAAATTGCTTTTGCCCTTACTTCATGCCTTACATTTGACTAAATAACCAAGTGATATCTGGAACAGATGTAGGACCTAACATTGATTAATTTAATTCCATAGGCTGGATACAGCACAGAGGATTCTGTCAGTTCTTTCACAAGTCCAGCAACCAGTGCCCCACAGCTCTCTTCTAGCAGCAATATCAATGTGAATGGCCGCTGCTCGTTCCATGTTGACGGCTCACCAAACTGTAAGCCAACGCAGCCAGAAGCCCAATCATAACCTGTACTTTTTATGAGCTTGTTTCTTTAACAGAGCTAAAAAATTCCTCCTCGTTTATCGTCTTCTTAGTGCCAACTAATCTCCTGCCTTCTGGGAATAAAGACATAGTGAACCCCCCTGCTGAAGATGGAAGCTCTGGTGTCATTTACTTGCAGCAGCCTTTCAAATACTTTGGACGCACATACAATCAGATCTTCGTAAGTATTACATTGCCACTCTCATTCTCCACACCACCAACCAAGCCCCTCCCCACTACACCACCCACCCGCCACCATTTAATTTCCAAGTTATTTGTGTTTGCCCTCGTTTCTTCAAAATTGTCTTCACAAAATTGAAATAACTGTGGTCTTCAATTTTAGGTGAACAACAATGGCTATCTAACGTTTACTGAGGCACTGACTGCCTCCAGACCCTTTCTGGATTCTGCAAGAGACATCATTGCTCCTCTTTGGACTCGCCTTGACAATAGACACGGTGGAACTATCTCCTATAGAGAGGACACAAGCAGCGCTGTACTAGCACAAGTCACTGCAGATGTTAAGCAATACTTCCCTAACATACCTTTTGCTGCTACTTCAGCTTTTGTCGCTACCTGGGACAGTGTGCCATACTATAATGGTGGAGGGGTAAGACTTACAGTAGTCTTTGATTATCAGTGAGTGGTCCGTCTTGTTCGCGTGGAAGGTTTTGAATGCTGTCTCACTGTGTTTTCAAGGTGGTCACTTTGCAAGTGATTTTAGCCTACAACGTTCATCGTTCTTTCATCCTGATCCGTTATGGAGATGTTGCTGAAACAGAACAACCTTGGCAGGTCAGTGAAGTACTGCTTCTTGTACCAACAACAAAGATAAATACACATATGCGGTTTAGAATTAATTGCTCATAAAAGGGAACGAAAAAGTGAAAGAAAATGTCTCTCTCTCTCTCTCTCTCTCTCTCTCTCTCTCTCTCTCTCTCTCTCTCTCTCTCTCTCTCTCTCTTTCAACTGACTGAGAGCACTGTTCTGTTTCTGTACCTTTACAGGCTGGTTATAACACTGTGGACTCTACAAGTTTTTTCACGATCCCTAAAGCGAATGTCTCTGACCTCTCTTCAAGCAGCAATATCAACTTGACGGCTTCATGGTTTTTCCACGTTGATGGCTCACCAATCCGTAAGCCGACGAGTTGTATTGTGGTTTAAACAAGATACTCGGGTGAATTCGCTAAACTTATATTCCCCTGTAGCATGTTGTTCCGGGAGGGCGAAAACCAGAACCTCATGTATAGTTGTGCTTTCTCTGGCATATCGTATTTGAATGCGCTTTCGACCTTTTTAAAAGTCAGTTCAGTTGCTGGATTGCAGTGGAGACTCTTACTCTTCAATTCCAGTAAAGGCTGCCAGATGCTGTATTTTTTCCGCAACCTTTCACTGAGAAGGGCAAATTTTCTTCACAGGGCAATTTCTAATCCGCAATAATTTTGTGGCTATAATTCTCCAGCTTCATTTCCTCATTTACCTCATTTATGCAGTCAATCCTCTGCTAAAAATGGAACATATGGAACATAGATATAAACAAGGCTAATAGCGAGCACAATTCTTTCTTAGTAATTCCCCCTTCAAAGCTGTGACCACTGTAGTGCTTGCAAACTGATGTTTCTCAAAAGACTTAAAGCATTCCTTGTCACTGTCATTTTTCCTAGTGCCAGCTAATTTCCTACCTTTTGGAAATAGAGAAAGAGTAACTCCGCGTTTGGAGGATGGAAGCTCTGAAACCATTGCATTACAACAACCATTCAAATTTTTTGGACGCACACTCAACCAGACTTTTGTAAGAACTTTTTTTCTGTCATACTTTATCTGCTTGCATCTGAAATGATGAGTCTTCGTAAATGAGTAAAAGCGGTAGTCGTACTTTGTTCAGACATTGATATTTTATCTACGGAGTTTGTAAATGTTAGATAAAAGACCTTCTGAGTTATATATTTAATTATTAAAAGTTGTGCCAAAAGGCCACCTTCTCGTTCTTTCAACATAAATGTCCCCTGTTATAACACATTCAAATGTTTTGTCCTAAAATTTAGGTGAACAACAATGGCCTTCTAACTTTCACTGAGCCTCTGTCCAACTACATCCCCCTTCTGAGTTCTGGAAGAGATATCATTGCTCCTCTTTGGACTCGCCTTGATAACAGATGTGGAGGAACCATCTCCTACAGAGAAGAAACAAGCAGTGCTGTACTGGCGCAAGTCACTGCAACAGTTGGGCAATACTTCCCTAACGTAACCTTTGCCGCTACGTCAGCTTTTGTGGCTACCTGGGACAGTGTGCCATACTATGAAGGTGGAGGGGTAAGGTCTAATTGTTGCTAATCAACAAATTAGTGTTGATCTGTAAAGTTTTTGTTGTCCCTGTTTTGTTTTTACTCTTGTCTGTTGGTACTTTGAAGATGGCTACTTTTCAAGTGGTTCTAGTCTCCAACGTCCATCGCTTTTTATCCTGCTCAACTATGGGAACATTTCAGAAACAGAACAAATTTGGCAGGTTAGTGGAGGCAGGTCTTTTTTAACGTTACGGATGACAAAATTGAAATTGACAGGAAATTGCTTTTGCCCTTACTTCATGCCTTACATTTGACTAAATAACCAAGTGATATCTGGAACAGATGTAGGACCTAACATTGATTAATTTAATTCCATAGGCTGGATACAGCACAGAGGATTCTGTCAGTTCTTTCACAAGTCCAGCAACCAGTGCCCCACAGCTCTCTTCTAGCAGCAATATCAATGTGAATGGCCGCTGCTCGTTTCCATGTTGACGGCTCACCAAACTGTAAGCCAACGCAGCCAGAAGCCCAATCATAACCTGTACTTTTTATGAGCTTGTTTCTTTAACAGAGCTAAAAAATTCCTCCTCGTTTATCGTCTTCTTAGTGCCAACTAATCTCCTGCCTTCTGGGAATAAAGACATAGTGAACCCCCCTGCTGAAGATGGAAGCTCTGGTGTCATTTACTTGCAGCAGCCTTTCAAATACTTTGGACGCACATACAATCAGATCTTCGTAAGTATTACGTTGCCACTCTCATTCCCCACACCACCAACCAAGCCCTCTCCCCACTACACCACCCACCCGCCACCATTTAATTTCCAAGTTATTTGTGTTTGCCCTCGTTTCTTCAAAATTGTCTTCACAAAATTGAAATAACTGTGGTCTTCAATTTTAGGTGAACAACAATGGCTATCTAACGTTTACTGAGGCACTGACTGCCTCCAGACCCTTTCTGGATTCTGCAAGAGACATCATTGCTCCTCTTTGGACTCGCCTTGACAATAGACACGGTGGAACTATCTCCTATAGAGAGGACACAAGCAGCGCTGTACTAGCACAAATCACTGCAGATGTTAAGCAATACTTCCCTAACATACCTTTGCTGCTACTTCAGCTTTTTTGTCGCTACCTGGGACAGTGTGCCATACTATAATGGTGGAGGGGTAAGACTTACAGTAGTCTTTGATTATCAGTGAGTGGTCCGTCTTGTTCGCGTGGAAGGTTTTGAATGCTGTCTCACTGTGTTTTCAAGGTGGTCACTTTGCAAGTGATTTTAGCCTACAACGTTCATCGTTCTTTCATCCTGATTCGTTATGGAGATGTCGCTGAAACAGAACAACCTTGGCAGGTCAGAGAAGTACTGCTTCTTTACAACATTGTACGGTTTAGAATTAATTCTCTAAAAGGGAACGAAAAAGTGAAAGATTGAGAGCGCTATTCTGTTCTCTTCTACCTTTCAACAGGCTGGTTTCTTATACAGGCACACTGTGGACTCTACAAGTTTTTTCACGATCCCTAAAGTGAATGTCTCTGAACTCTCCTCAAGCAGCAATATCAACGTGACGGCTCATGGTTTTTGGTCTTTCACGTTGATGGTTTAAACAAGATACTCAGTGGTGAATTCGCTAAATTTATATTCCCCTGTAGCATGTTGTCGGGAGGGCTTAAACCAGAACCTCATGTATAGTTGTGCTTTCTATTTACAATTTTTAAAAGCTCAGTTGCTGTTTTTCTGGAGATTTCCATCAATTCCAGTAAAGCTGCCAGACCATATTCTAAAAACAATATGTATTACAGATAGAAATGGCAGTATTAGCCAGGACAATTCACAATTCTTATTTTAAATATTGCCTTCACTCCTATAACCAGTTTGCGAGCTGATTTTTTTTAGTAGAACTAATGGATTTCTTTGACATTTATCCTAGTGCCAGCTAATTTCCTACCTTTCGGGAATGGAGAAAGAGTAACTCCACGGTATGAGAATGGAAGTTCAGAATCTATTATCTTGCAGCAGCCATTCAGATTTTTCGGACAAACACTTAACCAGACCTTTGTAAGTTGTTTTTCTTTAGTTGTTGTGCCTCTACTTGCATCTGAAATTATAAAGCCTTTGTAAATAAGTCAAGCGGTTGCTTGACCTTCTTCCGATGCTGATACAAACTTTTTATTCTAAATTCTAGGTGAACAACAATGGCCTACTAACTTTCACTGAGCCTCTGTCCAACTACATCCCCCTTCTGAGTTCAAGAAGAGATGTCATTGCTCCTCTTTGGACTCACTTTGATAACAGACGTGGAGGAACTATTTCCTACAGAGAGGAAACAAGCGGTGCTGTACTGGACCAAGTTACTGTAGCTGTTGAGCAATACTTCCCTAATGTATCCTTTGCTGCTACATCCGCATTTGTGGCTACCTGGGACAGTGTACCATACTATAATGGTGGAGGGGTAAGACCTCATTGTTGTTCGTTAACAAATTAGTCTTAACCTATAACGTTTTTTGTCCCTGTTTTGTTTTTAATCATGTCTGTTGGTACTTTGAAGATGGCTACTTTCCAAGTGGTTCTAGTCTCCAGTGCCCATCGCTCTTTTATCCTACTCAACTATGGGAACATTTCAGAAACAAAACAAATTTGGCAGGTGAGTGGAGACAGTTTCTTTTTTTTAATTTTACATATGAGAAGAATGACAGGTATACCTGGAACAGATTGAGGACCTAACAATTATTAATTTTCTTCTATAGGCTGGATACAGCACAAAGGATTCTGTCAGTTCTTTCACAAGTCCAGTAGCCAGCACCGAACAGCTCTCTTCCAGCAGCAATATCAATGTGAATGGCCGCTGCTCTTTCCATGTTGATGGCTTACCGATCTGTAAGCTAATGCAACCAGAAGCCCAAACTTAACCTTTACATTTTATGAGTTTGTTTTTTTATCAAACCTAAAAAAATCCATCTTACTTATCCTCTTCTTAGTGCCAAGTAATTTCCTACCTCCTGTGGATGAAGACATAGTGAACCCCTATGCTGAAGATGGAAGCTCTGCTGTCATTTTCTTGCGGCAGCCTTTCAAATACTTTGGACGCACATACAATCAGATTTTTGTAAGTATTACATTGCCACTCTCACTCCCCACACACCACCAACCAAACCCCCCCACACACCACCACCAGCCCCGTTTATGTTTTAAGTAATTTATGTATGCCCTTATTTCTCCAAAAAAACATTTGAATAACTGTGGTCTTCAATTTCAGGTAAACAACAATGGCTATCTAACGTTTACTGAGGCACTGACTACCTCCAGCCCCTTTCTGGATTCTGCAAGAGATATCATTGCTCCTCTTTGGACTCGCCTTGACAATAGACACGGTGGAACTATCTCCTATAGAGAGGACACAAGCAGCGCTGTACTAGCACAAGTCACTGCAGATGTTAAGCAATACTTCCCTAACATACCTTTTGCTGCTACTTCAGCTTTCGTCGCTACCTGGGACAGTGTGCCATACTATAATGGTGGAGGGGTAAGACTTACAGTAGTCTTTGATTATCAGTGAGTAGTCCGTCTTGTTCACGTGGAAGGTTTTAAATGCTGTCTCATGGTGTTTTCAAGGTGGTTACTTTCCAACTGGTTTTAGCGTACAATGTTCATCGTTCCTTCATTCTGATCCGTTATGGAAATCTTGCTGAAACACAACAACCTTGGCAGGTCAGTGAAGTACTGCTTCTTGCACATTTCTACCAATGACAAAGATCAATGCACATACCTAGGTTATAATGAATTGCTCATGAAAGGATAAGAGAAAGAGAAAGAAGGATTTTTTTCTTTCTCTTTGTTTTAACTGACTGAGAGCCTTTTTTTGCTTCTTTACCTTTACAGGCTGGTTATAATACGGCAAGCTCTGTCAGTTCTTTCACAATTCCAAAAGCCAGTGTCTCTGAACTATCTTCAAGCAGTAATACCAACATGATGGGTTGCTGGTCTTTCCATGTTGATGGGTCACCAATCCGTAAGCCGACAAGTTGTATTTTGGTTTACAACATGATACTCAGTGATCTATTCACAAAAAAATTGTGCCACTGTAGCATGTCGTGCCTGAAAACTGAAACCTGAATCTTATTAACAGTTGTGATTTGCCAAACACGTCATATTTGAATGTGCTTTTGGCCTTTTTAAAAAGTCAATTCAGGTGCTGAATCGCAGTGGAGACTCAAACTTTTCAGTTCCGTCAAAAGCTGCCAGATTGTATTGGTCTGCTGCATACTTCACAAACTTTCTCAAACCATTTTGTGGCCATAATGCTCCAACTCTGTTTTCCTATTTTCATAATTTATGCAGTGAACTAGATTCTAAAAACAATATGAAATACAGATGAAATTTTTTTAGTAGCACTAATGGATTTCTTTGACAATTATCCTTCAAAGTTATAATCAGTGTAATGTTTGCAGGCTGATGTTTCTCAGTAGAAATAATGGAGAAAGTCAATGACATCCATCCCGGTTTGAGAATGAAGAAGACTTCACGGTTGGAGAATATTATCTATTTGCAGCAGCCATTCAAATTTTTTGGACGCACACTTAACCAGACCTTTGTAAGTTTTTTTTCTTTATTTGTTGTGTTTCTCCTTGCATCTGGAATATAAAGCCTTTGTTAATGAGTCAAGTGTTAGCTTGGCGTTCTTCAGATGCTGATACAAACTTTTTGTCCTAAATTCTAGGTGAACAACAATGGTCTACTTAGTTTCAGTGAGCCTCTGTGCAACTACATCCCCCTTCTGAGTTCTAAAAGAGATATCATTGCTCCTCTCTGGACTCACCTTGATAACACACGTGGGGGAACTATTTCCTACAGAGAAGAAACAAGCAGTGCTGTACTGGCGCAAGTCACTGCAGCTGTTGAGCAATACTTTCCTAACGCAACCTTTGCCGCTACGTCCGCTTTTGTGGCTACCTGGGACAGCGTGCCATACTATAATGGTGGAGGGGTAAGGCCTCATTGTTGTTTGCCAACAAATTAGTGTTGACCTGTAAAGTTTTTGTTCTCACTGTTTTGTTTTTAATCTTTTCTGTTGGAACTTTGAAGATGGCTACTTTCCAACTGGTTCTAGTCTCCAGTGTCCATCGCTCTTTCATCCTGCTCAACTATGGGAACATTTCAGAAACAGAACAAATTTGGCAGGTGAGTGGAGACAGTTTCTTTTTTAAATTTAACGGATGAGAAGAATGACAGGGAATTGCCCTTCCCTCACTTCATTCCTTACATTTGACCAAAGAACAATGATACCTGGAACAGATTGAGGACCTAACAATAATTTATTTTCTTTCCATAGGCTGGTTACAGCACAGTGGATTCTGTCAGTTCTTTCACAAGTCCAGCAGCCAGTGCCCCACAGCTCTCTTCCAGCACTAACATCAATGTGAATGGCCGCTGCTCGTTCCATGTTGATGGCTCACCAAATTGTAAGATAATGGAACCAGAAGCCCAAGCTTAACCTGTACCTTTTACAAGCTTGTTTGTTTAAGAGAGCTAAAAAAAATTCTATTCCTTCTTCTGTATCATCTTCGTAGTACCAACGAATTTCCTGCCTTCTGGTAATAAAGACATAGTGAACCCCCCTGCTGAAGATGGAAGCTCAAGTGTCATTTTCTTGCAGCAGCCTTTCAAATTCTTTGGACGCACATATAATCAGATCTTCGTAAGCATTATGTTGCCACTCTATAACGCCATCTAACCCCTCCCCCCACTACACCACCAACCCACCACCATTTAAGTTTTAAGTCATTTATGTATGTCCTCATTTCTTCAAAAAACATTTTGTTAACTGTTCTTCAATTTTAGGTGAACAACAATGGCTATCTAACTTTTACTGAGGCACTGACTGCCTCCAGACCCTTTCTGGATTCTGCAAGAGACATCATTGCTCCTCTTTGGACTCGCCTTGACAATAGACACGGTGGAACTATCTCCTATAGAGAGGACACAAGCAGCACAGTACTAGCACAAGTCACTGCAGATGTTAAGCAATACTTCCCTAACATACCTTTTGCTGCTACTTCAGCTTTTGTCGCTACCTGGGACAGTGTGCCATACTATAATGGTGGAGGGGTAAGACTTACAGTAGTCTTTGATTATCAGTGAGTGGTCGGTCTTGTTCGCGTGCAAGGTTTTAAATGCTGTCTCTTGGTGTTTTCAAGGTGGTCACTTTCCAAGTGGTTTTAGCATACAATGTTCATCGTTCCTTCATTCTGATCCATTATGGAAATCTTGCTGAAACACAACAACAGTGGCAGGTCAGTGAAATACTGCTTCTTGCACATTTCTACCAATGACAAAGATCAATGCACATACATAGGTTGTAATGAATTGCTCATGAAAGGATAAGAGAAAGAGAAAGAAGGATTATTTTCTTTCTCTTTGTTTTAACTGAATGAGAGCCTTATTTTGTTTCTTTACCTTTACAGGCTGGTTATAATACTGCAAACTCTGTCAGTTTTTTCACAATTCCAAAAGCCAGTGTTTCTGATCTCTCTTCAAGCAGCAATATCAACCTGATGGGTTGCTGGTCTTTCCATGTTGATGGTTCACCAATCCGTAAGCCGACAAGTTGTATTTTGGTTTACAACATGATACTCAAGGGTCTATTCATAAAAAATTGTGCCACTGTAGCATGTCGTGCCTGAAAACAGAAACCTGAATCTTACTTACAGTTGTGCTTTGCTTGACACGTCATATTTGAATGTGCTTTTGGCCTTTTTAAAAAGTCAATTCAGGTGCTGGATCGCAGTGGAGTTTTAAATTCCATCAATGGCTGCTAGATTGTGGTGGTCTGCTGCATTCTCCACAACCTTTCACTGAGACAGGCAAATTCACTGTTTCTAGTTACTCTGTGACCATAATGCTCACAAAAGAGGAAGATAAGATCAAATTCTCTGTTTTAGGCAATTTCTAATTTGCAGTCATTTTGTGGCCATAACGCTCCAGCTCCATTTTCCTATTTGCATCATTTATGCAGTGAACCATATCCAAAAAATGATACGAAATACACATAGAAATAGCAGTATTAGCCAGCACAATTCATTCTTTGTGGATTCCCCCTTCGAAGCTATAACCAGTGTTTGTGAGCTGATGTTTCTCAAAGAAAGTAATGGATTTCCTGTCACTGACATTTTTCCTAGTGCCAGCTAATTTCCTACCTTTTGGAAATGGAGAAAGAGTAGCAACACGTTTGGAGAATGGAAGCTCAGAATCTATTATATTGCAGCAGCCATTCAAATTTTTTGGACGCACACTTAACCAGACCTTTGTAAGTTTTTTTCTTTAGTTGTTGTGTCTCTACGTGCATATGAAGTATAATGCCTTTGTAAATGAGTCAAGAAGTAACTTGACCTTCTCCAGATGCTGATACAAACTTTTTGTCCTAAATTCTAGGTGAACAACAATGGCCTACTAACTTTCACTGAGCCTCTGTCCAATTACATCCCCCTTCTGAGTTCTAGAAGAGATATCATTGCTCCTCTTTGGACTCTCTTTGATAACAGACGTGGAGGAACTATTTCCTACAGAGAAGAAACAAGCAGTGATGTACTGGCTCAAGTTACTGCAGCTGTTGAGCAATACTTCCCTAACGTAGCCTTTACCGCTACGTCGGCTTTTGTGGCTACTTGGGATAGCGTGCCGTACTATAATGGTGGAGGGGTAAGGCCTAATTGTTGTTTACCAACAAATTAGTGTTGACCTGTAAAGTTCTTGTTCTCGCTGTTTTGTTTTTAATCTTGTCTGTTGGTACTTTGAAGATGGCTACTTTCCAAGTGGTTCTAGTCTCCAGTTCCCATCGCTCTTTCATCCTGCTCAACTATGGGAACATTTCAGAAACAGAACAAATTTGGCAGGTGAGTGGAGGCAGTTTCTTTTTAAAATTTTACAGATGAGAAGAATGACAGGGAATTGCCCTTTCCTCACGTAATTCCTTACATTTGACCAAAGGACAGTGATACCTGGAACAGATTGAGAATCTAACAATGATTTATTTTCTTTCCATAGGCTGGTTACAGCACAGAGGATTCTGTCAGTTCTTTTACAAGTTCAGCAGCCAGTGCCCCACATCTCTCTTCCAGCACTAACATCAATGTGAATGGCCGTTGCTCGTTCCATGTTGATGGCTCACCAAACTGTAAGACAATGCTACACGAAGCCTAAGCTCATCCTGTACCTTTTTTTCGAGCTTGCTTCTTTAACAGAGCTAAAAAATGTCCTTCTTTCTTATCGTCTTATTAGTGCCAACTAGTTTTCTACATTCTGGGAATAAAGACATAGTGAACCCTCTAGCTGAAGATGGAAGCTCTGGTGTCATTTATTTGCAAGAGCCTTTCAAATACTTTGGACGTGCATACAATCAGATCTTCGTAAGTATAATGTTGCCACTCTCATTTGCTTCACTGCCAACCAACCCCTCCCCCCACTACACCACTCACACATCATCATTTAAGTTTTAAGCTGCTTATTTATGCCCTCATTTTTACAAATAGCATTTGAATAACTCTGGTCTTCAATTTCAGTTGAACAACAATGGCTATCTAACGTTTACTGAGACACTGATTGCCTCCAGCCCCTTTCTGGATTCCGCAAGAGACATCATTGCTCCTCTTTGGACTCGTCTTGACAATAGACACGGTGGAACTATCTCCTATAGAGAGGACACAAGCAGTGCTGTACTAGCACAAGTCACTGCAGATGTTAATCAAAACTTCCCTAACATACCTTTTGCTGCTACTTCAGCTTTCATCGCTACCTGGGACAGCGTGCCATACTATAATGGTGGAGGGGTAAGACTTACAGTAGTCTTTGATTATCAGTGAGTGGTCGGTCTTGTTTGTGTGGTAGATGTTGATTGCTGTCTCCTGGTGTTTTCAAGGTGGCGACGTTCCAATTGGTTTTAGCGTACAATGTTCATCGTTCCTTCATTCTGATCCGTTATGGAGATGTTGCTGAAACACAACAACAGTGGCAGGTCAGTGAAATACTGCTTCTTGCACATTTCTACCAATGACAAAGATCAATGCACATACGTAGGTTATAATGAATTGCTCATGAAAGGATAAGAGAAAGAAGAATTATTTTCTTTCCCTTTGTTTTAACTGACTGATAGCATTATTCTGTTTCTTTACCTTCACAGGCTGGTTATAACACTGCAAACTCTGTCAGTTCTTTCATAATTCCAAAAGCCAGTGTCTCTGAACTCTCTTCAAGCAGCAATATCAATGTGACGGCTTGCTGGTCTTTCCATGTTGATGGATCACCAATTTGTAAGCCGACGAGTTTTTTTTTAGTTTACAACAAGTTACTCAGGGGTCTATTCACAAAAAAATGTGCCACTGTAGCATGTCGTGCCTGAAAACAAAAGCTGAAACTCATTTACAGTTGTGCTTTGCCAAACACGTCCTATTTGATTGTGCTTTTGGCCTTTTTAAAAAGCCAATTCAGATGCAGGATCTCAATGGAGACTCATATTCTTCAACTCCAGTGTAGGCTGCCAGATTGTGGTGGTCTGCTGTATTGTCCAAAAACTTTCACTAAGAAGGTCAAATTTTCTTCCCCATTTTGTGGCCATCCTGCTCCAGCTGTTTGCATCATTTATGCAATGAATCAGATGCTAAAATTTATATGAAACACAGATAGGCAGTATTAGCCTGCACAATTATTTCTTAGTGAATTCCCCCTACAAAGCTATACCCAGTGTAATGTTTGCGAGCAGATGTTTCTCAAAAGAACTAATGGATTCCTTGTCACTGACATTTTACCTAGTGCCAGCAAATTTTATACCTTTTGGAAATGGAGAAAGAGTATCGCCACGATTGGAGAATGGAAGCTCAGAATCTATTTCATTGCAGCAGCCATTCAAATTTTTTGGACGAACACTTAACCAGACCTTTGTAAGTTTTTTGTTGTTGTTGTTGTGTCTCTACTTGCATCGGAAATATAAAATTTTTGTAAATGAGTAAAGTGGCAGCTTGACCTTCTTTAGACGCTGACACAAACTTTTTGTCCTGAATTCTAGGTGAACAGCAATGGCCTACTAACTTTTACTGAGCCTTTGTCCAACTACATCCCCCTTCTGAGTTCTAGAAGAGATATCATTGCTCCTCTTTGGACTCACCTTGATAACAGACGTGGAGGAACTATTTCCTGCAGAGAAGAAACAAGCAGTGCTGTACTGAAGCAAGTTACTGCAGCTGTTGAGCAATATTTCCCTAACGTAACTTTTGCTGCTACGTCCGCTTTTGTGGCTACCTGGGACAGCGTGCCGTACTATAATGGTGGAGGGGTAAGGCCTCATTGTTGTTTATCAACAAAATAGTGTTGCACCTGTAAAGTTTATTTGTCGCTTTTTTGTTTTTAATGTTGTCTGTTGGTACTTTAAAGGTGGCTACTTTCCAAGTGGTTCTAGTCTCCAGTGTGCATAGCTCTTTCGTCCTGCTGAACTATGGAAACATTTCAGAAACGGAACAAATTTGGCAGGTGAGTGAAGACAGTTTCTTTTAAATTTTACAGTTGAGAAGAATGACAGGAAATTGCCCTTACCTCACTTAATGCCTTACATTTGACTAAAGGACAGTGATAACTGGAACAAATTGAGAACCTAACAATGATTCATTTACTTCTATAGGCTGGTTACAGCACAGTGGATTCTGTCAGTTCTTTTACAAGTCCAGCAGCCAGTGCCCCACAGCTCTCTTCTATCAGCAATATTAATGTGAATGGCAGCTGCTCTTTTTATGTTGATGGCTCACCGAACTGTAAGCCAACGCAACTAGAAGCCCAAGCTTAATCCATAACTTGAGCTTGTTTGTTTAGCACAACTTAATAATTAATTATTACTCATCCTCTTCTCATAGTACCAACTAATTTCCTACCTCCTGTGGATGAAGACATAGTGAATCCCCCTGCTGAAGATGGAAGCTCTGGTGTCATTTTCTTGCAGCAGCCTTTCAAATACTTTGGACGCACATACAATCAGATCGCCGTAAGCATTAAGTTACTCTCATTCCTGACACCACCAAACCAACATCTTCCTGCATCCCCACATACCCTTCCACTCTCTCGCCATTTAAGTTCCAAGTTATTTATGGATGCCTTCATTTTTTTCAAAATACTCTTTCAATTTTTTTTAAATAACTATGGTCTTCAATTTCAGGTGAACAACAATGGCTATCTAACGTTTACTGAGGCACTGACTGCCTCCAGCCCCTTTCTGAATTCTGCAAGAGACATCATTGCTCCTCTTTGGACTCGCCTTGACAATAGACACGGTGGAACTATCTCCTATAGAGAGGACAAAAGCAGTGCTGTACTAGCACAAGTCACTGCAGATGTTAAACAATACTTCCCTAACATACCTTTTGCCGCTACTTCAGCTTTCGTCGTTACCTGGGACAGTGTGCCATACTACAGTGGTGGAGGGGTAAGACTTACAGTAGTCTTTGATTATCAGTGAGTGGTCCGTCTTGTTCACTTGAAAGGTTTTAAATGCTGTTTCTTGGTGTTTTCAAGAGGGTCACTTTCCAAGTGGTTTTAGCATACAATGTTCATCGTTCCTTCATTCTGATCCGTTATGGAAATGTTGCTGAAACACAACAACCTTGGCAGGTCAGTAAAGTACTGCTTCTTGTACATTCTACCAATGACAAAGATTAATACATATATGCAGGTTATAATAAATTGCTCCTGAAAGTGTAAGAGAAATTGAAAAAAGGATTCCTTTCTTTCACCTCTCTTTTTTAACTGAGAGCCTTATTTTGTTTATTTACTTCTACAGGCTGGTTATAACACTGCAGACTCTGTCAGTTCTTTCACAATTCATGCAGCCAGTGTCTCTGAACTCTCTTCAAGCAGCAATATCAACGTGATGGCTTGCTGGTCTTTCCATGTTGATGGGTCACCAATGCGTAAGCCACTATGAGTTTAAAACAAGATGCTAGGGGTGAATTTACTAACTTTTGTGGTACTCCCTGTAAAAATGGCTGGGTAAAATATAAACCAATTGGCAACTCAGCACTAGGTAAATATTGGAAAAAAATCATGCTGGGTTAAAGTATTTTTCATGTAGCCAACCTGTTATCCACTGAAATTCAGAGCTGTTGAGGTCATCTCTAGGTGCTGATTCACCATCAGATCCAGAATACGGACTAGATCCAGGTGGCTACAGTTACCTTGGAATAAGAATGAAACAGACTAATGTTAGTGTAGAGGAATCATAAGAAGTACATCTGGTGCTATTAATTGTCTGCTTTTACATGCACATGCAACTTTTAAATCAAATAAAATCGCAATGAATTTAGCATTTGTATCTCCAAGATCTACCTTAACATGACTATGCAAGTAACTTACATGTAGAATGGCAGTCTGAGGCAGATGCATGAGACACATTCAAATTGTGCCCCCTCATATTTTTGAGCCAAGTGGATTTTGAATACAGCTTCCAAAAAAAAACAGATTAACATTTTTTAATATCTAATAGAGGTGGTACGATACATTGCATTATAATGCTAAATATAATCTGCAGTACATATACATACAAGGAATACATTCTTGAAATGTATTCAATTTAATTTAACAAATAAACAATGGAAAAGAAACTACCTACCTACTTCTAAGTTGTATTTTCATTGTTTATAATTTTTGTATTGCACTTAATAGTAATTATATAGTAAACTTTATAGTAAACTTAAGCCCTGACATGTCATTTTAGAGCTATTTGAGAAGGAGACCACAGCGACTGTAATTTATCTAAACTAGGTGGTCACTGTAATACCTTGAGAGAAGATGATCAACAGAAGAGATGGAGGGCTGTGCTTAAGTGTTTTTATGCTTGTTTTTATGTGTTTTGTTGATTTATTGCCTTCTGCTAGGAAGGAATATTTCAATTCCTACCTACTTCTGTATTGTATTTTCCTTGTCATTTATTCTTTTTGATTGCACTTACTAGTAATTTAAATATGTGCCCCTCTGCTAAGAAGCAAACTTAAGTGCAGAAGTACCTGTTTCAATTTTAGCAATTTGGCCTTTTATTTGGATGTGCTCATTATGATCATATCCGCATGATTAGAATGTTCTGTGCGTCATCATCAGCTGCTAAATTCTCTAAAATTGCTAAAATCAGTAAAATGTCAGTATTTTCTTTATTTGCTCACTGACCTGCTACCTCGTTCTGGTGAATTCTCAGGAATAACAAACTGCAGATGTGTGCATGAAACTGTAAGATATTAATTTCATAGTGTAAACAGTTTTTGAGAGTGCTTGAATTAGACTGTCAGTCAAAATGTTCTTTGCTCTTTTTCTGTACAATGAAAATGTTATAGTTAACTAGCAGTGTCTTTATACACATTTACTTTCAGTGTAATACCCCAGCTCTGTTTCCTTCTTTGCATCATTTATGCAGTGAACCGGCTTTTATGGAACACAGATATAAATGAGACTATTAGCCAGCACAATTCTTTCTTACTGAATTCCCCCTTTAAGCTATAACCAGTGTTTGTGTTTGTGAGTTGATGCTTCTCAACTAATCTATTCCCTGTCATTGACATTTATCCCAGTGCCAGCTAATTTCCTACCTTTTGGAAATGGAGAAAGAGTGACTCCACGGTTGGAGAATAGAAGTTCTAAAGCCATTACATTGCAGCAGCCGTTCAAATTCTTTGGACGTACACATAACCGGATCTTTGTAAGTATTTTTAGGTTTTAGGACTACCTTTTCAGTCTAGATTTTCCATTTGTAACACATACAAATGTTTCATCCTAAATTTTAGGTGAACAACAATGGCTATATAACATTTACTGAGCCACTTTCAACTTATACCCTCCCTCTGAATTACGGAGAAGACATTATTGCTCCTTTTTGGACTGACCTTGACAACACTTGTGGTGGAACTATCTCCTATAGAGAGGACACAAGCAGTGCTGTGCTGGCACAAGTCACTGCAGATGTTCGGCAATACTTCCCTAACCTTCCCTTTACATTTACCGCTACATCAGTGTTTGTTGCTACCTGGGACAGTGTGCCATACATTTCTGGCGAAGGGGTAAGTCACAATATTTTATTGTTATCATCCTAATCATGATTATTTTTGTTTGAAAGTTTCTGAATGGTCCTATCTGTGTTTTAAAGGTAGTTACATTTCAAGCGGTCTTAATCTCCAATGCTGATCACTCCTTCATCCTGTTTAACTATGGAAACTTAACAGAAACAAGACAACGCTGGCTTGTAAGACTCAAAGTGTTTTTGCAATTGAAAAGATATTCAGTTTAAAAATTACCAGTTTTAAATTGTTTTTTTTTTTCCAGGCATACTATGACACAGTGGACTTGGCACACTCATACAACTGTTCCTTTTCGACTGTCTCCGAGCTGTTATTCAACAGCAATGTCAACATTAATGGTCGCTGGGTTTTTCATGTTTATGATGGTAATGTAATTTATTCTCATCTGTATTTTTTAGCATTTAGCATATATGGCCACTGCAAAGTACTGTTTTGTTTAATTTTTTCGTGTTATGTTAGATTATATACACATGTCAGGTTATATTGATTAAGGACATGTAGGAGAAGAAATAGATGTATCTTTTTCTGTTCTCCCAGTTGTTGTTTGAGACCTTAGGTCTATACTTGTAACACTAGGAACCTAATGTCATTAAAAGTATATATTTTACAAACTATAAAAATGACTGTAATCTGGAATGCATTTCCTAAAAAAAGACTGTTAGCCAATTATAGTTAGTCACAATTTTCTAAATGCTGTTTAAAATGTAAGGAGGAGGAGTTATTTAATGCATTTTAATCTGAAATTGATTGCTTACCAGAATATGCCATGTCTTGTTTTACCTTAACTACCATATTTTAACTTTACCTTTCTTTTCATGTAGTTTGTGATACATTAGGCTGCACTGGAAATGAGGTTTGCCGCTTTAGAGAAGGCTATGGCTGTGGTTGCTTGGAAGGACAAAGACGTAATTCTGAAACCTTTGGTAGGTGTTACAGTGATTGCTCAATCAAATGTATTACACCACAAAATAAAAAAATACAGGCTAATGCAATTAATAATTCATTTGTCTATATGCTCAGATGCCATGGAGATTTGTGCCAGCAGCACCGGCACCATATCTCTTTCCCGTTGCCAGCTCTTTGAAGCTGGTTTTCCTCCTGAGATCTTACACCTAAACGACCCCGACTGCAAAGGAATTTCTGAAAATGGCAGAGTTCTGTTTCATTTCGATAATGAAGGCCATGTTTGTGGGACCACTTTAACGGTAATGTTTAGTTTCCTCACCAGTGTTACTACTGATAATGTATTTTAATCCATAATTATATAGGATAATTAGGCTTGAGATTGATATTTGTTAATATGTTTACAGAGAAACAGCACTCACTTCATCTACCAAAACTCCATTCATTCTGTCTTGCCAATGGGTGTTATCACAAGAGAGAGATGGATGAACATTGCGTTTTCTTGTGCGTACCCTCTGATTCAGACCCTCTCTATGCTCAAGGACATCCAAGCTAAAGAAAGGTAGGAACTGAACATAAAGTTTTATAATTGTTGTGATTTTTATAAATTACTGTGCATTTAAACTATTTGACTGCATCTTTCTCTGTTGAATTAGAGAGTATAGTAACTCTGCAGTAGGGCTGTGTGTGTACATATTGCTCCACACAGTGTTTTAGTTTTTTCTGTAAAATAAATAAATGTAAAAATCATTACAAAACAAAACAAAACATTGCAACAAGCAAGTATGATTCGATAGTACTGTCCTTGTTTGAATTCTGCTGCATTCGGTTTAAGTTTGACATCAGTGTTGTGAAAAAATAAAGTTAAGATGTTAAGTTCATTAGAAATACAACAAGGTCTCAGTTAATTGCTAGGCAATGAAAAGTAGAGTAGGCAAAATCTGTAACCAGATCTTTTGTACTCTTATATTTGGTGTTTTTATAAACACCATAGTGAATACATTTTGTTTTCAAGTGGGTTAGAAACAAAACTTGCGTAGTGCTTTGGGTGCAAGAGTACATACAGTTCTGTTTTCCTGGAAGTGCCACCTACTGTCAGATGTTAATTTGCATTTTCATTCAGCTCAACTACAATTCTTCTTGCGTTGGTTTTAACCTTAAAACTGCATTCAGAGACACAAAACAGTAAATTTCTTTTGGCAAGCAGATTGATACAAACAGCAATGAGCTCTGTAATATCCAACTCCTATCAGTCAATCAGATTTGAGAACCAGAAAGAACTGTTGTATATATACAGTAATTCGCATTGTATCATAATTGTGTCACCGGCAGTAGTTGGTCCATTACCAGAGATAAAAATCTGCTTTCACAGCCCTAAATTGTACCAGATACTCTCCTTCTCCTTAGATATAACCAAGCATAGTATAAGAGGCTGTTTGTGTTAATAATTTAAGCTGCAAAAGTACTATGTGAGCAGAATATGGGTTCCTCCAAGATCTCCACACTTTAGTGTGAATCTTTGGGAAGATTGGTCGTATTAGCCGATGATGTGTCTTTTATACACATGGGCACTCCATGTTACATCATAGAACTGCCAATGGAATGGAATTAGTATGTTTTTATACGTGCCTCAGACACCAGTTACACTGAGAAGCACATACCACGACACAGTGTTGAAAAAGTAGAGTGCTAACTAGCGGCTTCTCCAGTAATGGCTGGAACTTAAATTAAGAACACTTAAAAAGCACTACTTTATCAGATAAAAATGAAAATGTTTTTTAGATTTTTCAGAGGACAGTTGGTTCCCTTCAGTGATACATTCATATAAACACCCAGGCCGCATTTTGATTCTGAAACATGCAATACGAGGTCAGACGCCAGAAATAAATCAGAGTGATTGGGAAACACTGGTAATGTACAATGAAATATTGGAAATATGTTTAAAAATCTGTTTTAGTATCTGAGATTCAGATTTATTAACTGGAAATGTTCAGTTCCATTTTTTTTACGGAGAAGCAAAGAAAGCAGAGACTTATAAGCACTGCATCTCATGTCTCTGATGAAAAGAGATCTGTGATATTTTCTGTTCTGAAAGATTCCTCTTCTGCTCAGCAAGGCTCATTAGCTTCATGTTTTGCATGTGAAAACATTTCTCTGAGTTTGAGAAAGACAGTACAGGTTATGAACAAGTAATATTTGTAATATATGAGCTGCGAATGAGCTTCCACTGAGTCATAATCACAATCGCTAAAGAGAAAACATGGATGCAGCACTGGTAGCTGCTAATGCGTATCAGATCATGTTAGCAGAAAATGTATGAAAAAATTATTATTCTGTTTAAAGAAATATAATGTAAATACTGAACAGACCAATAACTCTCCAAGTGTGCAAACTTTTTTGACTATAAGCCATAATGGACACAATGTTCAGTGAAGCTAAGTGAACACGAACAAAACCGCAGTAGACAGTACTGAATATGATGTATGCTTGTTATTCTATTAAAAATTATTAAATTAACAATTAATTAGTTTGCACTCCTGGCATAAATGAAGAAATTACTGTCACTACAACTATGATCTTATCATAAACAGTGGTCAAATATCAAAAATTAAATATTTCTAATGATAAACAGTTTTCAGTAAGAGTCTGTTTTAACGTGTTGTGATACGTTATCTTTAAATATTAAGAGGTTAAAGAAAGTTCACCTGCTCATGGATCCTTCCTTCGCTCATCTCTGAGAGCACCCAGCATTACAGAATACCAGAACACACACAATTTATCCAACAGGGAAAAGTCTGTCAAAGGTTTGTAAGCCAGGGCAATTATCCCAGCTATGAGCTATGAGAACTCTCTAGAGTTTGGGGGGGGCAGTACCTCAATGACTCACTGGGCAGATTTGCTCTTCAAACTATTTTAAGGAAAAGACTTAAGGATTCTGTGAGGTTGTCCCACTAGATTGTAAATTTAATCTGCTGGATTTCATTCTTCAGATTTTACAGGCAATCCCAACACTTCCAAATCCAGTGGTTCCATTACTGGTAGACCCAGTAATCCCTCTGTCGGTTTCATGGTCCTGTAGGTCCTTCCACCATCATCAATTCTGCTAGTGATGGCTGCCATAATCTTATATGTCTGAGGCAATATAAGTAATGGTCTCTGCTACAGCTGCTTACACTCCTGAACCCTCTATCAATCCTGTTGTGGCCAAGGAGGCTGTATCTGAACCCTTTGAACTCTCTTTATTTCTTGTCATGGCCACAGAGACCATTTTTGAACTCTCTGAACTCCCTGTAACGGCCATTGAGGCAGTCAGTAAACACTTTGTGCTCTCTGTTCCAGCTCTTCTGTGGATTCCGGCTTCACCCTGGTCACCAGTTCTACTGCCTATGCCCTGGTCTCAAACTCTACCCTGGTCTCCAGTTCCACTGCTTCTGCCCTGGTTAAAAACTCCACCCTGCACTCTGGCTCTGCCCTGGTGTACAGTTCCACAACCTCCTCCCTGGTTAACAACTCCGCTCTTGTCTCTGGCTCTGCCCTAGTGTCCAGTTCCACAGCCTCTCCCCTGGTTAACAACTTTACGCTGGACTCTGGCTCTGCCAGCTCTACCCTGGTTAACAACTCCGCTCTTGTCTCTGGCTCTGCCCTAGTGTCCAGTTTTACAGCCTCTCCCCTGGTTAACAACTTTACGCTGGACTCTGGCTCTGCCGGCTATACCCTGGTTAACAACTCCGCTCTTGTCTCTGGCTCTGCCCTAGTGTCCAGTTCCACTGCCTCTCCCCTGGTTAACAACTTTACGCTGGACTCTGGCTCTGCCGGCTCTACCCTGTTTAACAACTCTGCTCTTGTCTCTGGCTCTGCCCTAGTGTCCAGTTCCACTGCCTCTCCCCTGGTTAACAACTTTACACTGGACTCTGACTCTGCCGGCTCTACCCTGTTTAACAACTCTGCTCTTGTCTCTGGCTCTGCCCTAGTGTCCAGTTCCACTGCCTCTCCCCTGGTTAACAACTTTACACTGGACTCTGGCTCTGCTGGCTCAGCCCTGGTTAACAACTCTGCTCTTGTTTCTGGCTCTGCCCTAGTGTCCAGTTCCACTGCCTCTCCCCTGGTTAACAACTTTACGCTGGACTCTGGCTCTGCCGGCTCTACCCTGTTTAACAACTCTGCTCTTGTCTCTGGCTCTGCCCTAGTGTCCAGTTCCACTGCCTCTCCCCTGGTTAACAACTTTACACTGGACTCTGACTCTGCCGGCTCTACCCTGTTTAACAACTCTGCTCTTGTCTCTGGCTCTGCCCTAGTGTCCAGTTCCACTGCCTCTCCCCTGGTTAACAACTTTACACTGGACTCTGGCTCTGCTGGCTCAGCCCTGGTTAACAACTCTGCTCTTGTTTCTGGCTCTGCACTAGTGTCCAGTTCCACTGCCTCTCACCTGGTTAACAACTTTACACTGGACTCTGGCTCTGCCGGCTCAACCCTGGTTAACAACTCTGCTCTTGTCTCTGGCTCTGCCCTAGTGTCCAGTTCCACTGCTTCCTCCCTGGTTAACAACTCTACTCTGGACTCTGGCTCTGCTGGCTCCACCCTGGTTAACAACTATACTCTGGACCCTGGCTCTGCCGGCTCCACCCTGGTTAACCACTTTGCTTTTACCACTGTCTCTGTCCTGGTTAATAACTCCACTCTCGTCTCTGGGTCTTTCCTGATTAATAATTCTACCCTGGACTCTGGCTCTGTGGGCTCAAACCCAGTTAACAACTCTGCTCTTGTCTCTGGCACTGCCCTAGTGTCCAGTTTCACTGCCTCTGCCCTGGTTAACAATTCTGCCCTGGACTCTCGCTCTGCAGGCTCTGCTCCAGTTAACATCTCTGACCTGGACTCTCGCTCTGCAGGCTCTGCTCCAGTTAACATCTCTGACCTGGACTCTCGCTCTGCCGGCTCCACCTTAGCTAACAACTCTGCTCTTGTCTCTAGCTCTGCCCAAGTGTCCATTTCCACTGCCTCCCCCCTTATTAATAACTCTACACTGGACTCTGGTTCTGCCAGTTCCACCCTGGTTAACAACTCTACCCTGGACTCTACTCTTGTCTCCGGCTCTGCTCTAATGTCCAGTTCCACTGCCTCCTCCCTGGTTAACACCTCCGCTCTTGTCTCTGGCTCTGCCCTAGTGTTCAGTTCCACTGCCTCCTCACTGGTTAACTCCTCCGCTCTTGTCTATGGCTCTGCCCTAGTGTCCAGTTCCAATGCCTCTGCCCTGGTTAACAACTCTGCCCTGGACTCTGGCTCTGCTGGTTCCGCTCTGGATAACAGCTCTGCCCTGGAATCTGAATCTGCCAGCTCTGCCTTGGTCTCCAGTTCTGCCCTCTCCACTCCACCACCCTCTTGGACTTTTTGTTTTTTGTTTTGTGGAGCATTTGAAAGCCACTCATTAATCGGAAGGTTATGTTATGCTCTTCTCTTTCTTGTGACCTGGTTTGGTATGTAGACTAGTTTGTAGTTTGCTTGGTTCCAGTTCCCCTTGTCTTGGGTTTGTTTTGTTTGTTAATTATCCACTTGGTTAATTAGCCCTTGAGTTTCTTGTTCATTGTCTGCTATATTTTCTTTTGTTAGATGTTTATTTTATTGTTTTCAAGTCTGCTTCCTGGTTTTCTTGTTTGGTTTATTTGTGTTGGTTATTGTTATTATGTAAATAAAGTTTACCTGCACATGGTTCCTATCTTTAGTTTATTTTCAGTGTTAGAATGATAATGATTTTTAGGGGAAAAATTGTGTAATTAATTTACAATTGATCTGATTATTTATTGTGATTATACATTAGCTTAAAGGGTGTACCCATCAGTGCACCTGCCTAAAACTGCCTCATTCCATTTTTATTCAGAATCATAAATTCCAAATGTTTAGCAGGAATTTTTTGGAATGGAATGGAATGCCTCTGATTTTCCAACTCAGAAACGGAAACTACAATAACCTCCACTTTCAGAATCCAATTTGACTTCTCAGTGCATAAGCAGAGGTGAAACAGTGGTAGTATACTGTTTATTAGCTTTACTGTAAACCTCTAAATAGTGGTGCACACAATTACAATCTGCCCTCAATCTATGGCCTTTGGAAAGCTTGTGTTTTTTTTTTATTGACTGAAATTGATATCAATGGACTTGTGCACTGGATTGCAGTCAACTCACATGATGTCATTCTTTGCTCTACCAAGGTAAATTGAAAAGCAGCATTAGCAATGTCATCATGTAACTTGTTTCTATAAATAATACTGTATTTTAAAGAGCACCTCAGCATGGTGAATGCCTGCCTGCTGGCTGCTTTGGCCACCCTTAGGGAACAGTTGAGCAAGTGATATTGCTACATCTCAGGGACATTATAAGTGGTTATCCACTCACATTAGGCTGCACCAGTTGACAGAAGAGTGGATGTTCTGAAAAAGGTTGTGTTTAAAAAGAAGTGTTGCAGCTTGCACAGTAATATTGTTATTTTTAAACCTTAAATCGTGTTAATGTGTTCAACAGGTTGACTAAAAAATACAACACACATATTTTATACCTTTTAAAGTCTTGCACCCATCTTGTATTTTTTTCTATCTATATATTGCTAGTTCCTTGCAAAAGGTTTGTCTTCTGAAATCTGGTCATCTAATTTTATGTCTTGGTCATTGTCATGACTGCTGTTCTTTTTCTTATACCACAGCGTGTTAAGCATAGACCTTCCAGGCCGGGGCACATACCAGATTCGAATGATTCCTTACCATGATGCACAGTTTATCAGCCAATATGAGGGAGATGTGGAAGTACAAGTAAACCAGCAAATATATGTGGCAGTCCAGGTGAAAGGAGTGGATAGAAGTCAGATTGCAACAGTTCTGGACAACTGCTGGGCCACACCAGTTAATGTTTCTGAATATCAAATCCGCTGGAATCTGATTATTAGAGAGTGAGTACCTGTCTTGACTTTTCTATAGCTAACTGGCGGCACTTGTTGGCATCTCAAAACTGGAATATTGTGTAATAATTTGACAACTCATCTGGCAAGTGAGTAGAACGTTCCATTTGTGCTGTTATGGTATCTTAAACTGCAAAGGTTAAAACAAGCAAAACACTTTTTTGACTAATTGTGTCTTTATTCACCTTCATTCTGCCTTCTAGATGCCCCAACCCTGAGGATGGTACAGTGGAGGTTCTACAGAATGGTATTGACACAACAAGTCGTTTCTCCTTCAGGATGTTCACATTCACAGGGGCTTCTGATCAAATCTTTTTGCACTGTCAGGTTCACCTCTGCCTTGTGCAAAATGGCAGATGTGCACAGGTAATATATTCAATAACTATAGCATTTTTTAATGATTTTCTCTTCTTGCATTACTTTGACAGTAACAGCATTTAAGTACTGTATACATATTATGATAAACAAGATTGCATTGCATTAACTGTGTAACTTAAATATCTCTCATCTTTAGTCATGCAACCCTGGACACAGACGCAGAAAGCGTAGATCTTTGGATTTCTATCACTCTGCAGCGATCACAATGGGTTTAAAAAAGAGATGAACAACCCTGCTGTATGAAAGATGAATGACATCAGAAAGATAATTTTGTCGATACTGAAAAAGTCTTATTTAAAATAGTAAACTAAATATTTTGAGGGTGGGGCTTTCATGACTGTAAATTAACTAAAAATGTATTTAATCATTTAAGATTAAACAAATGTGGAATTTGTTTGGTGTTCCTGAAATAATACCTTGAATAAACCTGGTTAGCATTTAAATGTATTTTTGGTTTTGTGCATGTCATTTTCAGTGTTATTAAATAGCATTTTTTTTATTACAAAAAACCCCAGCATTTATTAGTTTGGGCATAAACGTGGATTTAAAATATATCACTTTAAACGTCACTCTTATAAACTGAATTTAGCATACCAATTACATGAAACGTAGATATAGAAGATGAAATATATACTACAGTAGATTGGTAGATATTCCATGTCGGACCACTTGCATTACTTTAAAACAGGGGTGAGTAACACTGATCATGGAGGGCACTCTCCTGCAGAGTTTAGTTCCCCACCCCTGCTATAAATGATAGAAACAGCAATGTGTGATATGTTGAAATACAGTCAATCACCACTGCAAATGTCACTGTATCACTGCTGCTGGCATTACAAATATGAATCTCTACCTGTATCGGACCATTGGTAGCCACAGATAATACTTACAGTATCAATGTATCAAAGCATAGCAAGGATCTAAGTCGTAAAGGAACATTATTTTGCAAAGCAGAACCAGAAATGTAATTTGTGCACAAAAGTTTTATTAACTAAACACTAACTCACATAATTGGACACACAAGCATGAATACACTCATACATGGGGATGGAGAAGTGCAGTGGCTTAATAGTAACCTTTAGAAAAAGCAGAGAATGAAGCTGTGGAAAGTAGTTATCCACTGGCTATGTACCCAAATATTATCAATGGCCAGTATTTTTATTTTTTAACAATGCAATACTGTTGTTGATGTCTCTATTAAATGCATATTCCCCTTAATTTTAGCCACTAATTATAGTAAATCAATGTTATAGTACAAAGCCATTATTTTTAACATTTAGTAGCCTAGGTTCTGAAAAATATTATTTAAAGTGAACTTTTTACATTTTAAATTTAAGTGAATCTTCACATAAACTATAAATTGTACATGCATAAATTAATCTTTACTCAAGCCGCAAAATTTATCAGTGACTAGACCAGTCGAGTGGTTAATTTTCTCTCGATTTACATAAATCGCCTCTGGCTTGCTTAGATGGGGAAATTTTTTCTAGCAATTATCGTTGATTTGATTACAGAGACTGTATCTGCATTTATTAAAAGTGTTCAATCTCATCCTTTTACATCACCATCATTCTGTTCTCCTATTTGATACGGTTCAGTGCTTTGATACACTCTGTTTTGTTAAAAGCACTCTAGAAATAAAAGTGATTGATTGATTGATTGTGGTTTTGCTCGGTGGGCTCTTAGTCAAGTCTCGTGTTTTCTGATTGATGCATCTTAGATTTACCCTTTGCCTGAAGTCATTAGTGCGATCTTTTTATTTATTTATTGACACTTTTTTTGGTTGGAGGACAGAAATTCTGTCTAATGGGTTGATTAGTGTATTACCTACATGGCTGCTTTTCACCTGCTTTTTTTCATCACGTAATGATTAATTAACTAATTAAAATAAATAAATATACTAAATATTTTAAATAAATGCTGTTCTTATTTAACTTTTTATTCTTCAAACAATAGTGAAAAAAGTATCAAAAGTATCAAAGTTTCAATTAAAACTTAGTTGATCAATGCATTCAGTGATGAAATGCCTTTAGCTGAAAATTGAGTGTTTAATTTTTTCATTATACATTACTGACACTATTCTCCAAATTTGGTTCAATGCTCAATATGTTTTAATATGCTATATAAATAAAAGTGATTGATTAATTGAATCATCTATTGAATTAATGAATTACTATGAATGAATGAGTATTTTAACAGAATGTTTTTTTAACATATATTTGTGTATTTCTACAGTTCTAAGTCCAAAAAATGAACAACTACTGTCATAAAGTATCATTTTAAGATCATCTTCACTGCTATAATAATATACTTACTATGTACTTCTTTGGACATTTGCACAGTTATGACGTAGCCTGCTGTTTTTTTTTTGTTTTTATTTTGTTTCGTTCGTAGAACGCCGACCTGTTGTGACGTCATAAGCAACTGTCACGTGCCTACACTCTTAAAAACGCGCGCTGGTTATAAAGTCGGTTTTCCAATACGCGATTTTTCGAGCGAATCTTGGCTATTCGCACCGTGTTCAGACAGAGATCGAGAGTTATTCAGCGCTCCATCATGAGCTCCAGAGTTTGTCCCGAGAGCAAACACCAGCGACCCATCAGGAGCGAATCAGCGGGATTCTCCTGCAGCGGCCCCGCTATGAGGAGCGCCCGACAGGTCTGTGACAATATCTTTATTAAACCTCTTAAGATCTTTAAGCTTCACTAGAGTCAGTAAAGTTTATTATACACCGAGCATCATTTATCAAATGTACAAACAAATGCGTTTACTGTCGATCACTGTGAGAGCTTTCCACACAAAGCAGATTCCTCGGTGATTTAAAGCAGTTTAAAGACCTTTTTAATAACACTGACGCGGAAAAAAAGGAGAAATGTTGAGAAAACTTTTTAATCCACAAACCCCTACATTTACAGTGGATTTACTGTAGTAACAGTAACTGATATTGTGGCAGAAATGTATGATATTTATACAAATAATGACATTATTCCTTTAGACCTAAAGGACAACTGAATGTAAAGGAGTTATGAAATATAGAATATTACTTATTCAATATTAATGTGTTAATGTGCAAAGTCAATCTTCGTTAGAATGTTAAAAAAGGTAGTTTTTTTACGTCCTCAACAAATCTCAAGCTGCTGCCAAACATTATATATATTTGTCAAATCTGGCCCCCTTTAGGAAAAGTTTGGACAAAATTACATATTTTTGTGGCTGATAAATATATATATTTTTATATGTTTGATGACCATTTTAATCATACATGTTTAAACCATTAAATGTACAGCTTATGTTCGGTTTGATTTATAGGTAGTTGAGTAGCAGATCATTTCAGTGAATGCTTTTTTTTTTTCCTTTCAGAAATCCAAACAAAAAACAAGAAGCGCGGCATCCGTGCTTTCTTCAAGAGAACCTGGCAGGCTGTAAAGTGCGCTGACCGCTGTCGCCACAGAGGGAACAAAGTGGTGCCTCTTCAGCCAGAGACAGATCCAGATGATCTCCTGATTCCCCCGGAGTCGACGGCTCCCAGAGATCCAGAAGATCCACAGCCAGGCTCGTCCAGCACTGAGTCACCAGCTCATCCTGATGCTGACTTGGCAAGTCAGAGTCCAATTCCAGGTGATGCACAGGTGATGCTAAGATCAGCCTTTGACAAAGACCCAGCTGATCCTAAGCCTGCTGAAGGTTGGTCTACTGACTTCTTTCAATTCTGTCATATTCTTCACACCAGTGTCTAGCTGCGTTCAACGTAAAATAAATACATCTTTTATGCTTTATCTATTATTTAATGCCTTCCTGCTCACATGAAGAGTAAGACAAGCTTGGGCTAACCTTGCTGAGACAATCATAAATTACAAGTTGGCATGTAAGGTGTCAAAAGATCTTCCAACACAGTCAGCCGAACTCTTCTTATTTGTCTGTTTTCTGGTTTTTTTTTCCAGAAATGCAAAAAGAAAAAACCAAACAGCACAGCATCAGCGCCTTCTTCAAGAGAACCTGGCAGGCTGTAAAGTTTGCTGACCGCTGTCGCCACAGAGGAAACAATGTGGTGCCTTTTCAGCCAGAGACAGATCCAGATGATCTTCTAAGCCCCCCGGAGTCGACAGCTCCCAGAGATCCAGGTAATCTCCTGATTCCCCCGGAGTCAATGGCTCCCAGAGATCCAGGTAATCTCCTGATTCCCGGAGTCAATGGCTCCCAGAGATCCAGATGATCCACAGCCAGGCTCGTCCAGCACTGAGTCACCAGCTCATCCTGATGCTGACTTGGCAAGTCAGAGTCCAATTCCAGGTGATGCACAGGTGATGCTAAGATCAGCCTTTGACAAAGACCCAGCTGATCCTAAGCCTGCTGAAGGTTGGTCTACTGACTTCATTCAATTCTGTCATATTCTTCACACCAGTGTCTAGCTGCGTTCAACGTAAAATAAAAACATCTTTTATGCTTTATCTATTATTTAATGCCTTCTTGCTCTACTATTATAAAAAATACATTCCCTCCGTTTTGCTCAAATTAAGAGTAAAACAACCTTGCTGAGACAATAATAAATTGCAAGTTGGTACGTAAGGTGATAAAAGATCTTCCAACACATTCAGCCGAACTCGTCTTATTTGTCTGTTTTCTGGGTTTTTTTTCCAGAAATGCAAATGAAAAAAAACAAATGGCGTGGCATCCGTGCTTTCTTCAAGAGAACCTGGCAGGCTGTAAAGTGCGCTGACCGCTGTCGCCACAGAGGAAACAATGTGGTGCCTTTTCAGCCAGAGACAGATCCAGATGATCTTCTGAGCCCCCCGGAGTCGACGGCTCCCAGAGATCCAGATGATCCACAGCCAGGCTCGTCCAGCACTGAGGCAGCAGCTCACCCTGATGCTGACCGGACCGGTCCAAATCCAGTTCCTGGTGCATCTGGTCTCAAGATGACCTCTGACAGAGACCCAGCTGAAAGTAGGCCTTATTATTATTATTATTATTATTATCATGCTTCATTTATTTCTATCCTGATCTTTCACACCTGTAATCTATGTATTTGTCTGATCCTTTGCATTCACCATTGAGTTTGAAATGATGTCCTACTTGCTTCAGTGTATCTCTTGCCTGCCCTGTGATTGCATGTCATTGTAAATGTTTCTTTTCTTTGTCTATGTATATATTCCCAACATCTATATTGTTTTTGAATATTTCAGGTCCATTTCTCTCCCTTTATGAAGTGGGAAACAAGATTTCAGCAGGAATGTTCGGCAGTGTATTTCAGGGGAATCGTAAATCTGACAGCAAACAGGTCATTTTCTTTTTTTTTTTGCTTTTCTTTTGTGTTTATTAGTGTTTTGGTCTTTTATAAATCAGAACATTTTGTTAATGACACATATTTAAATGTTATTTTCCAGCACTACAAAATTAAATACAATGAATTGACCAAAACTTTTTTTTTTTTAACTCTTTGCAGGTCGCCATCAAATTCATCCAGAAGAGGAAGATCGACAAGTATATACATTTTGTAAGTTTGCAAATATTTTAATATTTTGAAATCCGCGTAACATAACTATTTAATGTAAGTACTTTAATGATTTAACTAACCTTTTTTCACACTTTCCTCTATAGGCTGGGTATTCCAAGCCACTGCTGATGGAAGTGGCTCTAAACCTCCTGCTGAAAAAGCTCGCTGAGCCCCAACATAGTATACATGCTGGAATGGTTTGAAGAGGAGGATCAGCACATCCTGATCTTGGAGCATCCGCGACCCTGCCTGACCTTGCTTGGACTGCGGCTTGACTGCAAGCACAGGACGCTAGATGAAACGCAGGCACGCGGCTTGATGTTCCAAGCGGTGCTCGCAGCAAAGCACTGCATTGATCAAGGTGTCTTCCACCGTGACATCAAGCCAAGTAATGTCCTGGTTAATACGGAGACGATGGAAGTCAAATTAATAGACTTCGGCCCGGTGACCTAAATCAAACAATCTGGCTATCAGTATGAATTCAGAGGTGAGTTAGTCCCATCAAGATCAGATCCTTATGTGTTATGTGATCATACGTGCCATTTTCCCAGGACACGTCCTTGCCAGGATTTCTGTAATGCTTTGATACAAAGTACCTCCAGAGCGTTTTAGAAACGTAAGGAACCGATGTCATGCACAGATCGGATACTCAGATACTCAAAGCCAAAACCTAAATATATTTTGGGCAATATAGAAATCCTGGCCAGGACGCGTCTGGGGAAAAGGACATGTACGGTCACCCTTACTTAAGAGGACAGAAATGTGAAATAGAAACATGGAAACAATGCCTTGCTTTTTTTGAGCAGGAAGACATCGGCCACCAGAGTTCTACACGAAACGCAGATATCACGCGGGCCCGACAACAGTCTGGACTCTGGGCATCATGCTCTACCAATTAGTAACTGGACGTCAAGCTTTTCGAACCGAAGAGGAGATTATAGCCGGCGATCTGGCGTTTGACTCCAGTTTATCCAAAGGTGAGAGAACAGCACTAGCAATGATAAACGGTAAACTAGCAATGATAAACAGTAACACACGTAAGCATCGGCACAGTCTTGGGGAGTTGAAAAGTGGACATTCAAAAGGGTTAGAGGTTGTGCCAGTTACAAATGAACTGTTTAACACGCAACGAGCTGTATATTGTGGAAACTTTTCTGCACGTGACAATTTTGTCGTGTCACATGGACACAAAGAACATACGTGACTTACCAGCGCTCTTCTGAAAACCTACAGAATGCCAGGAAGTGATAAGCCAGTGCCTGATACGTGATCCAGACGACAGAGCGACGTTAGAGCAGCTCTTAGATCACAAATGGTTTCAACAGGAAGATGATCCAGCTTTAAATATCTGAAACTATATTTTGGTGATTATAGCTCACCTATTCATGTGCAGTGTTTTTTGTAATAAGTTTGATTTCAGTTTCTTCTTATTATTTATTTATCTATTTTAATTTCAGGAGATCCTATAATAAACCTATAATGTTTAAAATGTGATCTGAGCAAATAAGCCAGTTTTTGCCTTAAACATTATTTTACTTCCTGTTTCTTTTAATACCATTTTTGTACACATTTTCATGAAATAAATGGAAAAATTTGTATTTTTGATGTCCGTCAAGACCGTTATTACTTGCCTATTCTTCTCTCAAATTTACTCTACACACAAGAATAGTATTTATTAAAACTGCATTTAATAAAGTGTTCAATCTCATCCTTTTACATCACCATCATTCTGTTCTCCTATTTGATACGGTTCAGTGCTTTGACACACTCTGTTTTGTTAAAAGCACTCTAGAAATAAAAGTGATTGATTGATTGATTGTGTTTTTGCTGAGAGGGCTAGCTCTACTCTTAGACAAGTCTTGAGTTTCTTAGATTTTAGATTTTCTTAGATTCTTATATTTACCCTTTGCCTGAAGTCTTTAGTGCGGTGTTTTTAATTCACAGTGGTATGCAAAAGTTTTGGCACCCTGTAAAGTTTCATCATTTTCCTTTATAAATCATTTCTTGTCTGGATAAGAAATTTCAGTTAAATATATCATATAGGAGACAAACACAGTGATATTTGAGAAGTGAAATAAACTTGATATGATTTCTTTAAAGTGTGCAAGAATTTTTTAAACAATATTAGCCATGTGCATAAATTTAGGCACCCTTGTCATTTTATTGATTTCAATACCTTTAGCACTAATTATTAGAACTCAAAATTGGTTTGGTAACCTCAGTGACCCTTGACCTCTGTTGTGGAAATTCTTATTTTTCAGAGTCATAAACTAAGTGTGAAGACTGAGATTGAAGAGCCGAACAAAATTGTCTTTGCCTTGATTTTATTTCTCTGCAGAGAAGTGATCTGGTTTCCACACAGTTTGGGTCTGTGAGCAAAGAGTCAAGGGTGAGGCTCACTGACCAGAGTTTTTATAGTCAAAAGTATACATTTCAAGGTGACAAAAATCCCCATCTGACCAATGAAAATAGTTAGAACACATCACCCTATCTTACGTAAGGATGTCCTGTTATTCTCAGACCAACACAGAGATGTTTTTTCTCTATCATAATCATTGTATTCTATATTTCAGACTACAAATAGATTTGTCTTAAATTGAAGTGGTTTAGAAAACGTGAGGCACAGTTCTAGTTAAGGCAGACCAAGGAAAATCTCAGATAAGCAGAGGCGCAGGACGGTGAGAACAGTCACAGTCAAACAACAGACCAGCTCCAAAGACCTACAACATCATCTCGCTGCAGATGGTTTCAATGTGCATCGTTCAACTATTCAGCGCACTTTACACAAGGAGATGCTGTATGGACGAGTAATGCAGAAAAAGCCTTTTCTCTGTACACGCCACAAACGGTGTGTGGCTCGAGGTATGCTAAAGCACATTCGGACAAGCCAGCTTTATTTTGGAATAAGGTGCTGTGGACTGATGAAACTCAAATAGAGTTATTTGTGGCCAGTGCAGGGACTGGGAATCTTGTTAAAGTTGAGGGTCACATAGATTCCACTCAATATCAGCAGAATCTGGAGAACAATGTCCAGGAATCAGTGACAAAGTTGAAGTTGCGCAGAGGCTGGATCTTTCAACAAGACAACGACCCTAAACACTGCTCAAAATCTACTGAGGCATTCATGCAGACAAACAAGTACAACGTTCTGGAATGGCCATCTCAGTCCCCAGAACTGAATATTATTGGAAATTAGTGGTGGGATTAAAAGTGGGCTGTCCATGCACGGAAACCATCAAACCTGACTGAACTGGACATGTTTTGTAAAGACCAATGGTCCAAAATACCTTCTGCCAGAACCCAGACTCTAATTGGAAGCATGTAGAGGCTGTTACTTCTGCAAAAGGAGGATGCACAAAATATTGAGTTATTTTTTCTTTTGTGGTGCCTAAATATATGCACATGGATCATTTTGTTTAAATAATTCTCACACACTTTCCATAAATCACATCAAGTTTATTTAACTTCTCAAATATCACTGTGTTTGTCTCCTATATCATATATTTAACTGCAATTTCTTATCCAGACAACTAATGATTTATAAAGGAAAATCATGAACATTTACAGGGGTGCCAAACCTTTTGCATACCACTGTATTTATTTAGACTTTTTGTTTTGTTGGAGGCTTCTGGTTGGAGGACAGAAATTCTGTCTAATGGGTTGATTAGTGTATTACCTGCATGGAAGCTGTTCACCTGCATTTTTTCATCAGGTAATGATTAATTAACTAATTAAAATAAATGAATATACTAAATATTTTAAATAAATTAACTTTTTATTCGTCAAAGAATGGTGAAAAAGGATCACAGGATTCCAACATTGCTAATAAAGTCTTGTACAAAATGAAACTAACAATACATTTCCGTCGATTTGATTACAAAGATTCAATTGAAACTTAGTTGATCAATGCATTCAATGATGAAATGCGTTTATTAGTTTTTTATTTTTTCATTATACATTACTGACACTCTATTCTTCAAATTTGGTTCAATGCTCAATATGTATTAATCGCTATATAAATAAAAGTGATTCTTCACTTTCATCTTCACTGCTATAATAATATACTTACTATGTACTTCTTTGGACATTTGCACAGTTATGACGTAGCCTGCTGTTTTTTTTTTTTTGTTTTTATTTTGTTTCGTTCGTAGAACGCCGACCTGTTGTGACGTCATAAGCAACTGTCACGTGCCTACACTCTTAAAAACGCGCGCTGGTTATAAAGTCGGTTTTCCAATACGCGATTTTTCGAGCGAATCTTGGCTATTCGCACCGTGTTCAGACAGAGATCGAGAGTTATTCAGCGCTCCATCATGAGCTCCAGAGTTTGTCCCGAGAGCAAACACCAGCGACCCATCAGGAGCGAATCAGCGGGATTCTCCTGCAGCGGCCCCCGCTATGAGGAGCGCCCGACAGGTCTGTGACAATATCTTTATTAAACCTCTTAAGATCTTTAAGCTTCACTAGAGTCAGTAAAGTTTATTATACACCGAGCATCATTTATCAAATGTACAAACAAATGCGTTTACTGTCGATCACTGTGAGAGCTTTCCACACAAAGCAGATTCCTCGGTGATTTAAAGCAGTTTAAAGACCTTTTTAATAACACTGACGCGGAAAATAGGAGAAATGTTGAGAAAACTTTTTAATCCACAAACCCCTACATTTACAGTGGATTTACTGTAGTAACAGTAACTGATATTGTGGCAGAAATGTATGATATTTATACAAATAATGACATTATTCCTTTAGACCTAAAGGACAACTGAATGTAAAGGAGTTATGAAATATAGAATATTACTTATTCAATATTAATGTGTTAATGTGCAAAGTCAATCTTCGTTAGAATGTTAAAAAGGTAGTTTTTTACGTCCTCAACAAATCTCAAGCTGCTGCCAAACATTATATATATTTGTCAAATCTGGCCCCTTTAGGAAAAGTTTGGACAAAATTACATATTGTTGTGGCTGATAAATATATATATTTTTATATGTTTGATGACCATTTTAATCATACATGTTTAAACCATTAAATGTACAGCTTATGTTCGGTTTGATTTATAGGTAGTTGAGTAGCAGATCATTTCAGTGAATTTTTTTTTTCCTTTCAGAAATCCAAACAAAAAACAAGAAGCGCGGCATCCGTGCTTTCTTCAAGAGAACCTGGCAGGCTGTAAAGTGCGCTGACCGCTGTCGCCACAGAGGGAACAAAGTGGTGCCTCTTCAGCCAGAGACAGATCCAGATGATCTCCTGATTCCCCCGGAGTCGACGGCTCCCAGAGATCCAGATGATCCACAGCCAGGCTCGTCCAGCACTGAGTCACCAGCTCATCCTGATGCTGACTTGGCAAGTCAGAGTCCAATTCCAGGTGATGCACAGGTGATGCTAAGATCAGCCTTTGACAAAGACCCAGCTGATCCTAAGCCTGCTGAAGGTTGGTCTACTGACTTCTTTCAATTTTGTCATATTCTTCACACCAGTGTCTAGCTGCGTTCAACGTAAAATAAATACATCTTTTATGCTTTATCTATTATTTAATGCCTTCCTGCTCACATGAAGAGTAAGACAAGCTTGGGCTAACCTTGCTGAGACAATCATAAATTACAAGTTGGCATGTAAGGTGTCAAAAGATCTTCCAACACAGTCAGCCGAACTCTTCTTATTTGTCTGTTTTCTGTTTTTTTTTTTTTTTTTCCAGAAATGCAAAAGAAAAAAACCAAACAGCGCAGCATCAGCGCCTTCTTCAAGAGAACCTGGCAGGCTGTAAAGTTTGCTGACCGCTGTCGCCACAGAGGAAACAATGTGGTGCCTTTTCAGCCAGAGACAGATCCAGATGATCTTCTAAGCCCCCGACAGCTCCCAGAGTCGACAGCTCCCAGAGATCCAGGTAATCTCCTGATTCCCCGAGTCGACAGCTCCCAGAGATCCAGGTAATCTCCTGATTCCCCCGGAGTCAATGGCTCCCAGAGATCCAGAAGATCCACAGCCAGGCTCGTCCAGCACTGAGTCACCAGCTCATCCTGATGCTGACTTGGCAAGTCAGAGTCCAATTCCAGGTGATGCACAGGTGATGCTAAGATCAGCCTTTGACAAAGACCCAGCTGATCCTAAGCCTGCTGAAGGTTGGTCTACTGACTTCATTCAATTCTGTCATATTCTTCACACCAGTGTCTAGCTGCGTTCAACGTAAAATAAAAACATCTTTTATGCTTTATCTATTATTTAATGCCTTCTTGCTCTACTATTATAAAAAATACATTCCCTCCGTTTTGCTCAAATTAAGAGTAAAACAACCTTGCTGAGACAATAATAAATTGCAAGTTGGTACGTAAGGTGATAAAAGATCTTCCAACACATTCAGCCGAACTCGTCTTATTTGTCTGTTTTCTGGGTTTTTTTTCCAGAAATGCAAATGAAAAAAAACAAATGGCGTGGCATCCGTGCTTTCTTCAAGAGAACCTGGCAGGCTGTAAAGTGCGCTGACCGCTGTCGCCACAGAGGAAACAATGTGGTGCCTTTTCAGCCAGAGACAGATCCAGATGATCTTCTGAGCCCCGGAGTCAACGGCTCCCAGAGATCCAGATGATCCACAGCCAGGCTCGTCCAGCACTGAGGCAGCAGCTCACTCCTGATGCTGACCGGACCGGTCCAAATCCAGTTCCTGGTGCATCTGGTCTCAAGATGACCTCTGACAGAGACCCAGCTGAAAGTAGGCCTTATTATTATTATTATTATCATGCTTCATTTATTTCTATCCTGATCTTTCACACCTGTAATCTATGTATTTGTCTGATCCTTTGCATTCACCATTGAGTTTGAAATGATGTCCTACTTGCTTCAGTGTATGTCTCTTGCCTGCCCTGTGATTGCATGTCATTGTAAATGTTTCTTTTCTTTGTCTATGTATATATTCCCAACATCTATATTGTTTTTGAATATTTCAGGTCCATTTCTCTCCCTTTATGAAGTGGGAAACAAGATTTCAGCAGGAATGTTCGGCAGTGTATTTCAGGGGAATCGTAAATCTGACAGCAAACAGGTCATTTTTTTTTTTTGCTTTTTTTGCTTTTCTTTTGTGTTTATTAGTGTTTTGGTCTTTTATAAATCAGAACATTTTGTTAATGACACATATTTAAATGTTATTTTCCAGCACTACAAAATTAAATACAATGAATTGACCAAAACTTTTTTTTTTTTTTTAACTCTTTGCAGGTCGCCATCAAATTCATCCAGAAGAGGAAGATCGACAAGTATATACATTTTGTACGTTTGCAAATATTTGAATATTTTGAAATCCGCGTAACATAACTATTTAATGTAAGTACTTTAATGATTTAACTAACCTTTTTTCACACTTTCCTCTATAGGCTGGGTATTCCAAGCCACTGCTGATGGAAGTGGCTCTAAACCTCCTGCTGAAAAAAGCTCCGCTGAGCCCCAACATAGTATACATGCTGGAATGGTTTGAAGAGGAGGATCAGCACATCCTGATCTTGGAGCATCCGCGACCCTGCCTGACCTTGCTTGGACTGCGGCTTGACTGCAAGCACAGGACGCTAGATGAAACGCAGGCACGCGGCTTGATGTTCCAAGCGGTGCTCGCAGCAAAGCACTGCATTGATCAAGGTGTCTTCCACCGTGACATCAAGCCAAGTAATGTCCTGGTTAATACGGAGACGATGGAAGTCAAATTAATAGACTTCGGCTCCGGTGACCTCGTCAAACAATCTGGCTATCAGTATGAATTCAGAGGTGAGTTAGTCCCATCAAGATCAGATCCTTATGTGTTATGTGATCATACGTGCCATTTTCCCAGGACACGTCCTTGCCAGGATTTCTGTAATGCTTTGATTCAAAGTACCTCCTGAGCGTTTTAGAAACGTAAGGAACCGATGTCATGCACAGATCGGATACTCAGATACTCAAAGCCAAAACCTAAATATATTTTGGGCAATATAGAAATCCTGGCCAGGACGCGTCTGGGGAAAAGGACATGTACGGTCACCCTTACTTAAGAGGACAGAAATGTGAAATAGAAACATGGAAACAATGCCTTGCTTTTTTTGAGCAGGAAGACATCGCCACCAGAGTTCTACACGAAACGCAGATATCACGCGGGCCCGACAACAGTCTGGACTCTGGGCATCATGCTCTACCAATTAGTAACTGGACGTCAAGCTTTCGAACCGAAGAGGAGATTATAGCCGGCGATCTGGCGTTTGACTCCAGTTTATCCAAAGGTGAGAGAACAGCACTAGCAATGATAAACGGTAAACTAGCAATGATAAACAGTAACACACGTAAGCATCGGCACAGTCTTGGGAGTTGAAAAGTGGACATTCAAAAGGGTTAGAGGTTGTGCCAGTTACAAATGAACTGTTTAACACGCAACGAGCTGTATATTGTGGAAACTTTTCTGCACGTGACAATTTTGTCGTGTCACATGGACACAAAGAACATACGTGACTTACCAGCGCTCTTCTGAAAACCTACAGAATGCCAGGAAGTGATAAGCCAGTGCCTGATACGTGATCCAGACGACAGAGCGACGTTAGAGCAGCTCTTAGATCACAAATGGTTTCAACAGGAAGATGATCCAGCTTTAAATATCTGAAACTATATTTTGGTGATTATAGCTCACCTATTCATGTGCAGTGTTTTTTGTAATAAGTTTGATTTCAGTTTCTTCTTATTATTTATTTATCTATTTTAATTTCAGGAGATCCTATAATAAACCTATAATGTTTAAAATGTGATCTGAGCAAATAAGCCAGTTTTTGCCTTAAACATTATTTTACTTCCCTGTTTCTTTTAATACCATTTTTGTACACATTTTCATGAAATAAATGGAAAAATTTGTATTTTTGATGTCCGTCAAGACCGTTATTACTTGCCTATTCTTCTCTCAAATTTACTCTACACACAAGAATAGTATTTATTAAAAACTGCATTTAATAAAGTGTTCAATCTCATCCTTTTACATCACCATCATTCTGTTCTCCTATTTGATACGGTTCAGTGCTTTGACACACTCTGTTTTGTTAAAAGCACTCTAGAAATAAAAGTGATTGATTGATTGATTGTGTTTTTGCTGAGAGGGCTAGCTCTACTCTTAGACAAGTCTTGAGTTTCTTAGATTTTAGATTTTCTTAGATTCTTATATTTACCCTTTGCCTGAAGTCTTTAGTGCGGTGTTTTTATTCACAGTGGTATGCAAAAGTTTTGGCACCCCTGTAAATTTTCATCATTTTCCTTTATAAATCATTTCTTGTCTGGATAAGAAATTTCAGTTAAATATATCATATAGGAGACAAACACAGTGATATTTGAGAAGTGAAATAAACTTGATATGATTTCTTTTAAAGTGTGCAAGAATTTTTAAACAATATTAGCCATGTGCATAAATTTAGGCACCCTTGTCATTTTATTGATTTCAATACCTTTAGCACTAATTATTAGAACTCAAAATTGGTTTGGTAACCTCAGTGACCCTTGACCTCTGTTGTGGAAATTCTTATTTTTTCAGAGTCATAAACTAAGTGTGAAGACTGAGATTGAAGAGCCGAACAAAATTGTCTTTGCCTTGATTTTATTTCTCTGCAGAGAAGTGATCTGGTTTCCACACAGTTTGGGTCTGTGAGCAAAGAGTCAAGGGTGAGGCTCACTGACCAGAGTTTTTATAGTCAAAAGTATACATTTCAAGGTGACAAAAATCCCCATCTGACCAATGAAAATAGTTAGAACACATCACCCTATCTTACGTAAGGATGTCCTGTTATTCTCAGACCAACACAGAAATGTTTTTTTCTCTATCATAATCATTGTATTCTATATTTCAGACTACAAATAGATTTGTCTTAAATTGAAGTGGTTTAGAAAACGTGAGGCACAGTTCTAGTTAAGGCAGACCAAGGAAAATCTCAGATAAGCAGAGGCGCAGGACGGTGAGAACAGTCACAGTCAAACAACAGACCAGCTCCAAAGACCTACAACATCATCTCGCTGCAGATGGTTTCAATGTGCATCGTTCAACTATTCAGCGCACTTTACACAAGGAGATGCTGTATGGACGAGTAATGCAGAAAAAGCCTTTTCTCTGTACACGCCACAAACGGTGTGGCTCGAGGTATGCTAAAGCACATTCGGACAAGCCAGCTTTATTTTGGAATAAGGTGCTGTGGACTGATGAAACTCAAATAGAGTTATTTGTGGCCAGTGCAGGGACTGGGAATCTTGTTAAAGTTGAGGGTCACATAGATTCCACTCAATATCAGCAGAATCTGGAGAACAATGTCCAGGAATCAGTGACAAAGTTGAAGTTGCGCAGAGGCTGGATCTTTCAACAAGACAACGACCCTAAACACTGCTCAAAATCTACTGAGGCATTCATGCAGACAAACAAGTACAACGTTCTGGAATGGCCATCTCAGTCCCCAGAACTGAATATTATTGGAAATTAGTGGTGGGATTAAAAGTGGGCTGTCCATGCACGGAAACCATCAAACCTGACTGAACTGGACATGTTTTGTAAAGACCAATGGTCCAAAATACCTTCTGCCAGAACCCAGACTCTAATTGGAAGCATGTAGAGGCTGTTACTTCTGCAAAAGGAGGATGCACAAAATATTGAGTTATTTTTTCTTTTGTGGTGCCTAAATATATGCACATGGATCATTTTGTTTAAATAATTCTCACACACTTTCCATAAATCACATCAAGTTTATTTAACTTCTCAAATATCACTGTGTTTGTCTCCTATATCATATATTTAACTGCAATTTCTTATCCAGACAACTAATGATTTATAAAGGAAAATCATGAACATTTACAGGGTGCCAAACCTTTTGCATACCACTGTATTTATTTAGACTTTTGTTTTGTTGGAGGCTTCTGGTTGGAGGACAGAAATTCTGTCTAATGGGTTGATTAGTGTATTACCTGCATGGAAGCTGTTCACCTGCATTTTTCATCAGGTAATGATTAATTAACTAATTAAAATAAATGAATATACTAAATATTTTAAATAAATTAACTTTTTATTCGTCAAAGAATGGTGAAAAAAGTATCACAGGATTCCAACATTGCTAATAAAGTCTTGTACAAAAATGAAACTAACAATACATTTCCGTCGATTTGATTACAAAGATTCAATTGAAACTTAGTTGATCAATGCATTCAATGATGAAATGCGTTTATTAGTTTTTCATTTTTCATTATACATTACTGACTCTATTCTTCAAATTTGGTTCAATGCTCAATATGTATTAATCGCTATATAAATAAAAGTGATTCTTCACTTTCATCTTCACTGCTATAATAATATACTTACTATGTACTTCTTTGGACATTTGCACAGTTATGACGTAGCCTGCTGTTTTTTTTTTGTTTTTATTTTGTTTCGTTCGTAGAACGCCGACCTGTTGTGACGTCATAAGCAACTGTCACGTGCCTACACTCTTAAAAACGCGCGCTGGTTATAAAGTCAGTTTTCCAATAAGCGATTTTTCGAGCGAATCTTGGCTATTCGCACCGTGTTCAGACAGAGATCGAGAGTTATTCAGCGCTCCATCATGAGCTCCAGAGTTTGTCCCGAGAGCAAACACCAGCGACCCATCAGGAGCGAATCAGCGGGATTCTCCTGCAGCGGCCCCCGCTATGAGGAGCGCCCGACAGGTCTGTGACAATATCTTTATTAAACCTCTTAAGATCTTTAAGCTTCACTAGAGTCAGTAAAGTTTATTATACACCGAGCATCATTTATCAAATGTACAAACAAATGCGTTTACTGTCGATCACTGTGAGAGCTTTCCACACAAAGCAGATTCTCTCAGTGATTTAAAGCAGTTTAAAGACCTTTTTAATAACACTGACGCGGAAAATAGGAGAAATGTTGAGAAAACTTTTAATCCACAAACCCCTACATTTACAGTGGATTTACTGTAGTAACAGTAACTGATATTGTGGCAGAAATGTATGATATTTATACAAATAATGACATTATTCCTTTAGACCTAAAGGACAACTGAATGTAAAGGAGTTATGAAATATAGAATATTACTTATTCAATATTAATGTGTTAATGTGTCAATCTTCGTTAGAATGTTAAAAAGGTAGTTTTTTACGTCCTCAACAAATCTCAAGCTGCTGCCAAACATTATATATATTTGTCAAATCTGGCCCCCTTTAGGAAAAGTTTGGACAAAATTACATATTTTTGTGGCTGATAAATATATATATTTTTATATGTTTGATGACCATTTTAATCATACATGTTTAAACCATTAAATGTACAGCTTATGTTCGGTTTGATTTATAGGTAGTTGAGTAGCAGATCATTTCAGTGAATGCTTTTTTTTTCCTTTCAGAAATCCAAACAAAAAACAAGAAGCGCGGCATCCGTGCTTTCTTCAAGAGAACCTGGCAGGCTGTAAAGTGCGCTGACCGCTGTCGCCACAGAGGGAACAAAGTGGTGCCTCTTCAGCCAGAGACAGATCCAGATGATCTCCTGATTCCCGGAGTCAATGGCTCCCAGAGATCCAGATGATCCACAGCCAGGCTCGTCCAGCACTGAGTCACCAGCTCATCCTGATGCTGACTTGGCAAGTCAGAGTCCAATTCCAGGTGATGCACAGGTGATGCTAAGATCAGCCTTTGACAAAGACCCAGCTGATCCTAAGCCTGCTGAAGGTTGGTCTACTGACTTCTTTCAATTTTGTCATATTCTTCACACCAGTGTCTAGCTGCGTTCAACGTAAAATAAATACATCTTTTATGCTTTATCTATTATTTAATGCCTTCCTGCTCACATGAAGAGTAAGACAAGCTTGGGCTAACCTTGCTGAGACAATCATAAATTACAAGTTGGCATGTAAGGTGTCAAAAGATCTTCCAACACAGTCAGCCGAACTCTTCTTATTTGTCTGTTTTCTGTTTTTTTTTTTTCCAGAAATGCAAAAGAAAAAAACCAAACAGCGCAGCATCAGCGCCTTCTTCAAGAGAACCTGGCAGGCTGTAAAGTTTGCTGACGCTGTCGCCACAGAGGAAACAATGTGGTGCCTTTTCAGCCAGAGACAGATCCAGATGATCTTCTAAGCCCCCCGGAGTCGACAGCTCCCAGAGATCCAGGTAATCTCCTGATTCCCCGGAGTCGACAGCTCCCAGAGATCCAGGTAATCTCCTGATTCCCCCGGAGTCAATGGCTCCCAGAGATCCAGAAGATCCACAGCCAGGCTCGTCCAGCACTGAGTCACCAGCTCATCCTGATGCTGACTTGGCAAGTCAGAGTCCAATTCCAGGTGATGCACAGGTGATGCTAAGATCAGCCTTTGACAAAGACCAGCTGATCCTAAGCCTGCTGAAGGTTGGTCTACTGACTTCATTCAATTCTGTCATATTCTTCACACCAGTGTCTAGCTGCGTTCAACGTAAAATAAAAACATCTTTTATGCTTTATCTATTATTTAATGCCTTCTTGCTCTACTATTATAAAAAATACATTCCCTCCGTTTTGCTCAAATTAAGAGTAAAACAACCTTGCTGAGACAATCATAAATTGCAAGTTGGTACGTAAGGTGATAAAAGATCTTCCAACACATTCAGCCGAACTCGTCTTATTTGTCTGTTTCTGGGGTTTTTTCCAGAAATGCAAATGAAAAAAACAAATGGCGTGGCATCCGTGCTTTCTTCAAGAGAACCTGGCAGGCTGTAAAGTGCGCTGACATGTCGCCACAGAGGAAACAATGTGGTGCCTTTTCAGCCAGAGACAGATCCAGATGATCTTCTGAGCCCCCGGAGTCAATGGCTCCCAGAGATCCAGATGATCCACAGCCAGGGCTCGTCCAGCACTGAGGCAGCAGCTCACCCTGATGCTGACCGGACCGGTCCAAATCCAGTTCCTGGTGCATCTGGTCTCAAGATGACCTCTGACAGAGACCCAGCTGAAAGTAGGCCTTATTATTATTATTATTATCATGCTTCATTTATTTCTATCCTGATCTTTTTCATCACCTGTAATCTATGTATTTGTCTGATCCTTTGCATTCACTGCCATTGAGTTTGAAATGATGTCCTACTTGCTAATTTCAGTGTATCTTTTGCCTGCCCTGTGATTGCATGTCATTGTAAATGATTTTTTCTTTGTCTATGTATATATTCCCAACATCTTTATTGTGCTTTTGAATATTTCAGGTCCATTTCTCTCCCTTTATGAAGTGGGAAACAAGATTTCAGCAGGAATGTTCGGCAGTGTATTTCAGGGGATTCGTAAATCTGACAGCAAACAGGTCATTTTCTTTTTTTGCTTTTCTCTTGTGTTTATTAGTGTTTTGGTCTTTTATAAATCAGAACATTTTTTCTGCACATATTTAAATGTTATTTTCCAGCATTACAAAATTAAATACAATGAATTGACCAAAACTTTTTTTTTTTTTTAACTCTTTGCAGGTCGCCATCAAATTCATCCAGAAGAGGAAGATCGACAAGTATATACATTTTGTAAGTTTGCAAATATTTGAATATTTTGAAATCCGCCGTAACATAACTATTTAATGTAAGAACTTTAATGATTTAACTAACCTTTTTCACACTTTCCTCTATAGGCTGGGTATTCCAAGCCACTGCTGATGGAAGTGGCTCTAAACCTCCTGTTGAAAAAAGCTCCGCTGAGCCCCAACATAGTATACATGCTGGAATGGTTTGAAGAGGAGGATCAGCACATCCTGATCTTGGAGCATCCGCGACCCTGCCTGACCTTGCTTGGACTGCGGCTTGACTGCAAGCACAGGACGCTAGATGAAAACGCAGGCACGCGCGGCTTGATGTTCCAAGCGGTGCTCGCAGCAAAGCACTGCATTGATCAAGGTGTCTTCCACCGTGACATCAAGCCAAGTAATGTCCTGGTTAATACGGAGACGATGGAAGTCAAATTAATAGACTTGGCTCCGGTGACCTCGTCAAACAATCTGGCTATCAGTATGAATTCAGAGGTGAGTTAGTCTTATCAAGATCAGATCCTTATGTCTTGTGATTTATTTTTTGATTGCTCAATACACATTTAAGAGGGTGAGGGTGTCCCAGGACACGTCCTTGCCAGGATTTCTGTAATGCTTTGATACAAAGTACCTCCAGAGCGTTTTAGAAGCGTAAGGAACCGATGTCATGCACAGATCGGGTCTGCACTCAAAGCCAAAACCTAAATATATTTTGGGCAATATAGAAATCCTGGCCAGGACGCTGCGTCTGGGGAAAAGGACATGTCACGGTCACCCTTACTTAAGAGGACAGAAATGTGAAATAGAAACATGGAAACAATGCCTTGCTTTTTTGAGCAGGAAGACATCGGCCACCAGAGTTCTACACGAAACGCAGATATCACGCGGGCCCGACAACAGTCTGGACTCTGGGCATTATGCTCTACCAATTAGTAACTGGACGTCAAGCTTTTCGAACCGAAGAGGAGATTATAGCGGCGATCTGGCGTTTGACTCCAGTTTATCCAAAGGTGAGAGAACAGCACTAGCAATGATAAATGGTAAACTAGCAATGATAAACAGTAACACACGTAAGCATCGGCACAGTCTTGGGAGTTGAAAAGTGGACATTCAAAAGGGTTAGAGGTTGTGCCAGTTACAAATGAACTGTTTAACACGCAACGAGCTGTATATTGTGGAAACTTTTCTGCACGAGACAATTTTGTCGTGTCACATGGACACAAAGAACATACGTGACTTACCAGCGCTCTTCTGAAAACCTACAGAATGCCAGGAAGTGATAAGCCAGTGCCTGATACGTGATCCAGACGACAGAGCGACGTTAGAGCAGCTCTTAGATCACAAATGGTTTCAACAGGAAGATGATCCAGCTTTAAATATCTGAAACTATATTTTGGTGATTATAGCTCACCTATTCATGTGCAGTGTTTTTTGTAATAAGTTTGATTTCAGTTTCTTCTTATTATTTATTTATCTATTTTAATTTCAGGAGATCCTATAATAAACTGTTTAAAATGTGATCTGAGCAAATAAGCCAGTTTTTGCCTTAAACATTATTTTACTTCCCTGTTTCTTTTAATACCTGTTTTGTACACATTTTCATGAAATAAATGGAAAAATTTGTATTTTTGATGTCCGTCAAGACCGTTATTACTTGCCTATTCTTCTCTCAAATTTACTCTACACACAAGAATAGTATTTATTAAAAACTGCATTTAATAAAGTGTTCAATCTCATGCTTTTACATCACCATCATTCTGTTCTCCTATTTGATACGGTTCAGTGCTTTGATACACTCTGTTTTGTTAAAAGCACTCTAGAAATAAAAGTGATTGAGTGATTGATTGATTGATTGTGTTTTTGCTGAGAGGGCTAGCTCTACTCTTAGACAAGTCTTGAGTTTCTTAGATTTTAGATTTTCTTAGATTCTTATATTTACCCTTTGCCTGAAGTCTTTAGTGCGGTGTTTTTATTCACAGTGGTATGCAATAGTTTTGGCACCCCTGTAAATTTTCATCATTTTCCTTTATAAATCATTTCTTGTCTGGATAAGACATTTCAGTTAAATATATCATATAGGAGACAAACACAGTGATATTTGAGAAGTGAAATAAACTTGATATGATTTCTTTAAAGTGTGCAAGAATTTTTTAAACAATATTAGCCATGTGCATAAATTTAGGCACCCTTGTCATTTTATTGATTTCAATACCTTTAGCACTAATTATTAGAACTCAAAATTGGTTTGGTAACCTCAGTGACCCTTGACCTCTGTTGTGGAAATTCTTATTTTTCAGAGTCATAAACTAAGTGTGAAGACTGAGATTGAAGAGCCGAACAAAATTGTCTTTGCCTTGATTTTATTTCTCTGCAGAGAAGTGATCTGGTTTCCACACAGTTTGGGTCTGTGAGCAAAGAGTCAAGGGTGAGGCTCACTGACCAGAGTTTTTATAGTCAAAAGTATACATTTCAAGGTGACAAAATCCCCATCTGACCAATGAAAATAGTTAGAACACATCACCCTATCTTTACGTAAGGATGTCCTGTTATTCTCAGACCAACACAGAAATGTTTTTTCTCTATCATAATCATTGTATTCTATATTTCAGACTACAAATAGATTTGTCTTAAATTGAAGTGGTTTAGAAAACGTGAGGCACAGTTCTAGTTAAGGCAGACCAAGGAAAATCTCAGATAAGCAGAGGCGCAGGACGGTGAGAACAGTCACAGTCAAACAACAGACCAGCTCCAAAGACCTACAACATCATCTCGCTGCAGATGGTTTCAATGTGCATCGTTCAACTATTCAGCGCACTTTACACAAGGAGATGCTGTATGGACGAGTAATGCAGAAAAAGCCTTTTCTCTGTACACGCTACAAACGGTGTGGCTCGAGGTATGCTAAAGCACATTCGGACAAGCCAGCTTTATTTTGGAATAAGGTGCTGTGGACTGATGAAACTCAAATAGAGTTATTTGTGGCCAGTGCAGGGACTGGGAATCTTGTTAAAGTTGAGGGTCACATAGATTCCACTCAATATCAGCAGAATCTGGAGAACAATGTCCAGGAATCAGTGACAAAGTTGAAGTTGCGCAGAGGCTGGATCTTTCAACAAGACAACGACCCTAAACACTGCTCAAAATCTACTGAGGCATTCATGCAGACAAACAAGTACAACGTTCTGGAATGGCCATCTCAGTCCCCAGAACTGAATATTATGGAAATTAGTGGTGGGATTAAAAGTGGGCTGTCCATGCACGGAAACCATCAAACCTGACTGAACTGGACATGTTTTGTAAAGACCAATGGTCCAAAATACCTTCTGCCAGAACCCAGACTCTAATTGGAAGCATGTAGAGGCTGTTACTTCTGCAAAAGGAGGATGCACAAAATATTGAGTTATTTTTTCTTTTGTGGTGCCTAAATATATGCACATGGATCATTTTGTTTAAATAATTCTCACACACTTTCCATAAATCACATCAAGTTTATTTAACTCTCAAATATCACTGTGTTTGTCTCCTATATCATATATTTAACTGCAATTTCTTATCCAGACAACTAATGATTTATAAAGGAAAATCATGAACATTTACAGGGTGCCAAACCTTTTGCATACCACTGTATTTATTTAGACTTTTTGTTTTGTTGGAGGCTTCTGGTTGGGGGACAGAAATTCTGTCTAATGGGTTGATTAGTGTATTACCTGCATGGAAGCTGTTCACCTGCATTTTTCATCAGGTAATGATTAATTAACTAATTAAAATAAATGAATATACTAAATATTTTAAATAAATTAACTTTTTATTCGTCAAAGAATGGTGAAAAAAAAGTATCACAGGATTCCAACATTGCTAATAAAGTCTTGTACAAAATGAAACTAACAATACATTTCCGTCGATTTGATTACAAAGATTCAATTGAAACTTAGTTGATCAATGCATTCAATGATGAAATGCGTTTATTAGTTTTTTATTTTTTCATTATACATTACTGACACTCTATTCTTCAAATTTGGTTCAATGCTCAATATGTATTAATCGCTATATAAATAAAAGTGATTCTTCACTTTCATCTTCACTGCTATAATAATATACTTACTATGTACTTCTTTGGACATTTGCACAGTTATGACGTAGCCTGCTGTTTTTGTTTTTTTGTTTTTATTTTGTTTCGTTCGTAGAACGCCGACCTGTTGTGACGTCATAAGCAACTGTCACGTGCCCACACTCTTAAAAACGCGCGCTGGTTATAAAGTCGGTTTTCCAATACGCGATTTTTCGAGCGAATCTTGGCTATTCGCACCGTGTTCAGACAGAGATCGAGAGTTATTCAGCGCTCCATCATGAGCTCCAGAGTTTGTCGAGAGCAAACACCAGCGACCCATCAGGAGCGAATCAGCGGGATTCTCCTGCAGCGGCCCCGCTATGAGGAGCGCCCGACAGGTCTGTGACAATATCTTTATTAAACCTCTTAAGCTCTTTAAGCTTCACTAGAGTCAGTAAAGTTATTATACACCGAGCATCATTTATCAAATGTACAAACAAATGCGTTTACTGTCGATCACTGTGAGAGCTTTCCACACAAAGCAGATTCCTCGGTGATTTAAAGCAGTTTAAAGACCTTTTTAATAACACTGACGCGGAAAATAGGAGAAATGTTGAGAAAACTTTTTAATCCACAAACCCCTACATTTACAGTGGATTTACTGTAGTAACAGTAACTGATATTGTGGCAGAAATGTATGATATTTATACAAATAATGACATTATTCCTTTAGACCTAAAGGACAACTGAATGTAAAGGAGTTATGAAATATAGAATATTACTTATTCAATATTAATGTGTTAATGTACAAAGTCAATCTTCGTTAGAATTATTAATATGTTAAAAAGGTTGTTTTTTTACGTCCTCAACAAATCTCAAGCTACTGCCATACATATATATATATTTGTCAAATCTGGCCCCCTTTAGGAAAAGTTTGGGTTGAGTAGCAGATCATTTCAGTGAATTCTTTTTTTTTTCCCTTTCAGAAATCCAAACAAAAAACAAGAAGCGCGGCATCCGTGCTTTCTTCAAGAGAACCTGGCAGGCTGTAAAGTGCGCTGACCGCTGTCGCCACAGAGGGAACAAAGTGGTGCCTCTTCAGCCAGAGACAGATCCAGATGATCTCCTGATTCCCCCGGAGTCGACGGCTCCCAGAGATCCAGATCTCCTGATCCACAGCCAGGCTCAGTCCAGCACTGAGTCACCAGCTCATCCTGATGCTGACTTGGCAAGTCAGAGTCCAATTCCAGGTGATGCACAGGTGATGCTAAGATCAGCCTTTGACAAAGACCCAGCTGATCCTAAGCCTGCTGAAGGTTGGTCTACTGACTTCTTTCAATTCTGTCATATTCTTCACACCAGTGTCTAGCTGCGTTCAACGTAAAATAAATACATCTTTTATGCTTTACCTATTAATTAATGCCTCAGTTTTGCTCAAATTAAGAGTAAGACAACCTTGCTGAGACAATAATAAATTGCAAGTTGGTACGTAAGGTGTCGAAAGATCTTCCAACACAGTCAGCCGAACTCGTCTTATTTGTCTGTTTTCTGGTTTTTTTTCCAGAAATGCAAATGAAAAAAAACAAATGGCGTGGCATCCGTGCTTTCTTCAAGAGAACCTGGCAGGCTGTAAAGTGCGCTGACCGCTGTCGCCACAGAGGAAACAATGTGGTGCCTTTTCAGCCAGAGACAGATCCAGATGATCTTCTGAGCCCCCCGGAGTCAATGGCTCCCAGAGATCCAGATGATCCACAGCCAGGCTCGTCCAGCACTGAGGCAGCAGCTCACCCTGATGCTGACCGGACCGGTCCAAATCCAGTTCCTGGTGCATCTGGTCTCAAGATGACCTCTGACAGAGACCCAGCTGAAAGTAGGCCTTATTATTATTATCATGCTTCATTTATTTCCATCCTGATCTTTCACACCTGTAATCTATGTATTTGTCTGATCCTTTGCATTCACCATTGAGTTTGAAATGATGTCCTACTTGCTTCAGTGTATGTCTTGACTGCCCTGTGATTTCTGCTTTGTTTTTCCTCATCAAGCATTTCTTGTTTCTCCTTTGTTTAAAACATGTCTAGTTCCATCATATGCTTTATAGTAATTCATTTATGATCTAGTCATGCGTCTAAGCCATTATTGGCTATTCAGAATGTAATTTTAATTCTGATTGTTTTCTTGATTTCCTCTTTAAAACTGTCATTATTTACAAACATGCTGTTTTTCTTTTTACTTAACTTTGAAATCTCAGTGCTGATTTAAAGCAAATATTTAAATGCATGTCATTGTAAATGTTTCTTTTCTTTGTCTATGTATATATTCCCAACATCTTTTGTATATTTCAGGTCCATTTCTCTCCCTTTATGAAGTGGGAAACAAGATTTCAGCAGGAATGTTCGGCAGCGTATTTCAGGGGATTCGTAAATCTGACAGAAAACAGGTCATTTTCTTTTTTTCTGCTTTTCTCTTGCTTATTATTTTTGTAGAGTTTATCAGTGTTTTGGTCTTTTATAAATGAGAACATTTTCTGCACATATTTAAATGTTATTTTCCAGCATTACAAAATTAAATACAATGAATTGACCAAAACTTTTTTTTAACTCTTTGCAGGTCGCCATCAAATTCATTCAGAAGAGGAAGATCGACAAGTATATACATTTTGTACGTTTCCAAATATTTGAATATTTTGAAATCCGCGTAACATATCTATTTAATGTAAGAACTTTAATGATTTAACTAACCTTTTTTCACACTTTCCTCTATAGGCTGGGTATTCCAAGCCACTGCTGATGGAAGTGGCTCTAAACCTCCTGTTGAAAAAAGCTCCGCTGAGCCCCAACATAGTATACATGCTGGAATGGTTTGAAGAGGAGGATCAGCACATCCTGATCTTGGAGCATCCGCGACCCTGCCTGACCTTGCTTGGACTGCGGCTTGACTGCAAGCACAGGACGCTAGATGAAACGCAGGCACGCGGCTTGATGTTCCAAGCGGTGCTCGCAGCAAAGCACTGCATTGATCAAGGTGTCTTCCACCGTGACATCAAGCCAAGTAATGTCCTGGTTAATACGGAGACGATGGAAGTCAAATTAATAGACTTCGGCTCCGGTGACCTCGTCAAACAATCTGGCTATCAGTATGAATTCAGAGGTGAGTTAGTCTTATCAAGATCAGATCCTTTATGTGATTTATATGTGATCATCGTGCCATTTTCCCAGGACACGTCCTTGCCAGGATTTCTGTAATGCTTTGATACAAAGTACCTCCAGAGCGTTTTAGAAACGTAAGGAACCGATGTCATACACAGATCGGTCTGCACTCAAAGCCAAAACCTAAATATATTTTGGGCAATATAGAAATCCTGGCCAGGACGCGTCTGGGAAAAGGACATGTCACGGTCACCCTTACTTAAGAGGACAGAAATGTGAAATAGAAACATGGAAACAATGCCTTGCTTTTTTTGAGCAGGAAGACATCGGCCACCAGAGTTCTACACGAAACGCAGATATCACGCGGGCCCGACAACAGTCTGGACTCTGGGCATCATGCTCTACCAATTAGTAACTGGACGTCAAGCTTTTCGAACCGAAGAGGAGATTATAGCCGGCGATCTGGCGTTTGACTCCAGTTTATCCAAAGGTGAGAGAACAGCACTAGCAATGATAAACGGTAAACTAGCAATGATAAACAGTAACACACGTAAGCATCGGCACAGTCTTGGGGAGTTGAAAAGTGGACATTCAAAAGGGTTAGAGGTTGTGCCAGTTACAAATGAACTGTTTAACACGCAGCAAGCTGTATATTGTGGAAACTTTTGACAATTTTGTCGTGTCACATGGACACAAAGAACATAAGTGACTTACCAGCGCTCTTCTGAAAACCTACAGAATGCCAGGAAGTGATAAGCCAGTGCCTGATACGTGATCCAGACGACAGAGCGACGTTAGAGCAGCTCTTAGATCACAAATGGTTTCAACAGGAAGATGATCCAGCGGTAGATCAGGGGTCAGGTGGAGTAACGTAGGAGTGAAGAAGATCGATCGAAGGAAAGAACTTTCTAGAAGGTTCTTGTGACGAGGCAGTGCTAAAGCTGAAGCAATTAAGCTATTTTATTTCCCTAGTACTTTTAATACCTTTTTTTTGTACACATTTTCATTAAAAAAATGAACAATAAGTATTTTTGACCTCCTTCAAGAGGATTATTACTTGTCTTCTGTAACAGACTACTGCAGTTACTCTTTTTACCCAGACGAACCAACTAGAACATATGATCACTGGATAATGGACTAAAACTCTATTAATTCAGAATTAGTATGTCATATAAAAAACAAACCCAGAAAAGTTGACCCTTGCAATGCAATGTATATTTGAAATGAGCAAGAATCCATATAAGAGACAGTATTGAGAAAAAAACAGGAAAGAAAAAAAAAAAAAAGAAAACTCAAAACAAGCTTATTTCACATTTGTTCAGTTCAGCTGTTTCTTAAATGGTTCTTATGTTTTATGTTGGTTTTTATTTATGGTATATTGATTCTATTTATTATTATGCTTATTAGTTATTGATATTTATATTTGATGTAGATTAATGCATTTTGAATAAGTTTGTTAGGTTTTAAATCATAATTATTTACTGGTTATTTGCCCTGACCAGTCAACCAAATAACTAAACAAAAAAAAAATAATGAAAGTAAAATACAGAGTTACTGTACATATACATACATACATATAAAGCACATTGTAGTCCTGCACGTCCGCTACGTTCTCAAAACTCTGGCCATTTGATAATACCTAGAATATCAAAATCAACTGCGGGCGGCAGATCCTTTTCCTATCTAGCACCTAAACTCTGGAACAATCTCCCTAACTCTGTTCGGGAAGCAGACACACTCTGCCAGTTTAAATCTAGATTAAAGACACATCTTTTTAACTTAGCCTACACATAACACACCAACACACTTTTATTATTCAAATCCGTTAAAGGATTTTTAGGCTGCATTACTTAGATTTGCTGGAACTGGGAACACTACTCCTAAAATACTATGTACTTGTGACATCGTAAAAAGAATGGCATCTACGCTAATATTAGTCCTGTCTCTTTCTTAATCTGTTTTCACAGTTTGTATCCAGACTAGATGGTGGATCAGCACCCAGAGATTATGTTCATCAGAGACCAGAACACCTAGATGCGCCCGTCGACAGATCACCAGATCCTGATGCACACACACACACACACACACACACACACTAAGTCATTTACACTATCTGACACAGCTGCGTTTAAAATTGAACTGGAGGTTAAGTGCTGGGCGTCCGGTCAGAGGAGAACTGACCCCAACTGAGTCTGGTTTCTCCCAAGGTTTTTTTTTCTCCATTCTGTATGCATGGGGTTTTGTTTCCTTGCCGCTGTCGCCTCTGGCTTGCTTTGTTGGGGACACTTAACTTCTAGTGATTTAACGTTGAATTGATTACAGAGACCGTCTCTGCATTTAATAAAGAATTGGTCACTCTCGTCATTATACATCCCTGTCATTGTACTGACATTATATTTGATGCAACCTGTGTTGTTAAAAGCGCTATATAAATAAAAATGATTGATTGATTGATATAAAACACTCAAAATAGGAAAGTCTCAGAACGACAAGGTATGAAATAACGTTTAACTTCAAAATAAATGAACACAATATTACACTGAGAGTTGCGCATACCATTAACACCCACATCGAATTTTCACGGCACTCTCAATCTAGAGTCATTTTAGCGTTGTTTCTGTTCACGCGATCAGCAAAGCACGCTTCTCTCACGTTTTTTTTCCGGGTCACGTCTACTGACGTCAACACGTAACCTGCGCCTACGCGCCCATACTTTTCCGCTTTTAATTCCTATTTTCTTACTTTTGTTCATTTATTTGTTTTATACGCGTACGCTTTATTTCGCTCAACGAGACATTTCTATACAATTTTGAAATTATACAGATCAAATTTTAAGAAAACATATTATTTTGTGCAACATTTTAGTACGTTATTTAAACGCATCCTGATATATATGAATAATATATATGTTTGGTTGAATTTGAACCTGGGTTACACTACCCTTCTCTCAGATTTAGTCTACACACAAGAATCAACTAATCCAAAGCATTAAACTCGTTAAACGCCTGATGTTTATCTCTTGTTTATGAAGAGACCTCTCTACTTAGATTTGTCGTTTCAGGGATCAACACAAATTAGTAAAAGGACAAAACATTTTTTTCTTTGTCTACTGCAACCGTGGTACATTATTAAAGTAAACCAAAAAATGCAAACTGTGCTTCTGTCATTTTTTCTGTGCATGCATTTCTAATATAGACCAACTGTATAGGAAAACCACTACCCTGACAACATTGTATAAAATGATCTGCATTCAAGTACAAGTCTTTTTGCTTTCTATTCTGTGATTTATAGCCTCTAAAGCTGCTCTAGCAAAATTGAAGGATTTTTTTTTAAATCCAACTTCAAAACCCCCTTCAAGGGTCACTGAATTTCTTCCTTCATAATTATGGATTGCTTATAGATTTGCCTGTGATTTCTCTTTTGCTCAGATCTGTGATCTGGCAGTTTTAGCAGAGATTACTGGCACATGATTTGCCAACAGAGGGAGCAGTTTCACTTGAAATATGTTTTCTTGTTGTTCATTGGGTAGAGCAGGTTATGCAGACAAGTAAGCATCTTAAACAGCTCTGCATTTGCATAAAAAAGAACAATCTTACATGCATTTCAAAGTAAATACATGAAGTTGAACAATGTACTTGACCTCTGAAAATTGAGGCATTTTCTTAAAGACCCTATTTAGAGCGTCAGTAGGTTCTCAGAAGTGGCGGACCTGTTGATTTTGTCTATAGACACATTGAAAATAGATTTTTATAATCTAAGAGGTGAGTTTTACTGCCTCAACGTGAAGTGTCATGAGAAACACCTGCTTCTGAAGCAGCCTGAGACTCATAAACATATTGGTTTTATTGAAAAGAGTATTCTGGTTTGCCTTTTTCTGAAAGTTGAGAGGAAATGTTCCTACTTGAGCACTATAATACACTATCATATTTCCAATTGTACCATATTTAACCTTAATTTCTTACAATAAAATATTTGCTGTATTCCAATTTACTGCCAAATCAATGCAAAGTTGGTTATTATTTGAAAAAAAAAAGTTCTGTTTGCTTGAATTTGCTATTATGGTGATTAGCTCTAGAAGCTTATTTCCTTTTTGAACGTTTGAACTTTAAAGGCTGTTGTCAGATACACAATGTGATGAGTTTACCAGTGGAAGTTCTGCAGTTACACAGTAGAATTCAACAGCTGTGCATGAAGTATTTTACAATGGATTTTTAAATGAGGTTATTTAATGTTATGCAGAATTTTCTATCATAGTTCACAATATAGTTCATTGATCTTTTAAGCTTTGTTTACTATTCAGAAATTGCTTTTACATTAATCAGGATGTGTGCATGACAAACAATTCGATTTGAGTCAGTAAAGACATGTGCAGATCAGCATTCAACTTGTGTTGTTTTAATGAAAAGCCTGTATTTTTAAGCCTTTAGTAAGGATGCACCAAATGTTTAGCTCCATGAAATGCAGTATCAGGTGTTTGCAATCTCGATTGATCCTGTCCAGAGGTTTGTTTGTTTGAAGCTTTGCTCTTCAATTTATCACCCTCTGTTTCCTTAGCACATCCAATACAACACAAAAACTTGATGATATAACTGATACTATGCACTCTCTTTTTTCTAGCACTTTAGATACAGTTGCTCCTTTGCGCTTAAGAAAGATGAAAGAAAACAATCTGACTCCATAGTATAATGAAAACACACACAGCCTAAAGAGAGCAGCCCGGAAAATGGAGCGCAGGTGGATAAAAACAAAATTAGAAGTATTTCGTATTGCCTGGAGGGAGAGTATCCTGTCATACAGAAAAGCATTAAAAATAGCAAGATCTGATTATTTTTCATCTCTTTTAGAAGAAAACAAACACAACCCCCGGTATTTATTCAATACAGTAACTAAATTAACCATTAAAATTAATCATCATTGTCATTAGGATATGTTCCCAAAACCTTCAAACTGGCTGTCGTTAAGCCTTTTATTAAGAAACCACATCTTGATCCCAAAGACTTAGTAAATTACAGACCAATCTCTAATCTCCCTTTTCTGTCAAAGATACTAGAAAAGGTAGTATCCTCACAACTGTATTCCTTTTAGAAAAAAATGGTGTCTGTGAGGATTTCCAATCAGGTTTTAGACCATACCATAGTACTGAGACTGCTCTCATTAGAGTTACTAATGACCTGCTTCTATCATCATTGTCGACTGATTGTGGTTGTATCTTGTTATTAGTGCTATTAGATCTTAGCGCAGCATTCGATACTATCAATCACAACGTTCTCTTGAAGAGACTAGAAAATTATGTTGGCATTAGAGGAAGTGCCTTAGCATGGTTCAAATCTATTTGACCGCTATCAGTTTGTAGCAGTAAATGAGGAGGTATCATATTGCTCACAAGTGAAATATAGAGTTCCTCAAGGCTCAGTGCTAGGACCATTACTCTTCAACCTGTAAAACTGTGTTTTCCATCTTAAAAATATATCCAAATTACGTCCTATGCTTTCAACCTCTAATGCAGAAATGTTAATTCATGCATTTATGACCTCGAGATTAGATTACAATAATGCTTTACTGGATGGTTGTTCTGACGGCTTTTAGAGCAGCTAGAGTCCTTACTAGAACTAGGAAGTATGATCATATTAGCCCGGTTCTGTCAACACTGCACTGGCTCCCTATCAAACATCGGATAGATTTTAAAATCTTATAAAGCCCTGAATGGTTTAGCTCCTCAATACTTGAGTGAGCTCTTAATACATTGTAGTCCTGCATGTCTGCTGCGTTTTCAAAACTCTGGCCATTTGATAATACCTAGAATATCAAAATCAACTGCGGGCGGCAGATCCTTTTCCTATTTAGCACCTAAACTCTGGAACAATCTCCCTAACTCTGTTCGGGAAGCAGACACACTCTGCCAGTTTAAATCTAGATTAAAGACACATCTTTTTAACTTAACCTACACATAACACACCAACACACTTTTATTATTCAAATCCGTTAGAGGATTTTTAGGCTGCATTAATTAGATCAACTGGAACCGGGAACACTACTCCTAAAATACAATGTACTTGTGACATCGTAAAAAGAATGGCATCTACGCTAATATTAGTCTTGTTTCTTTCTTAATCTGTTTCACAATTTGTATCCAGACTAGATGGTGGATCAGCACACAGAGATTATGTTCATCAGAGACCAGAACACCTAGATGCGCCCGTCGACAGATCACCAGATCCTGATGCACACACACACACACACTAAGTCATCTACACTATCTGACACAGCTGCGTTTAAAATTGAACTGGAAGTTAAGTGCTGGGCGTCCGGTCAGAGGAGAACTGACCCCAACTGAGTCCGGTTTCTCCCAAGGTTATTTTTTCTCCATTCTATATGCATGGGGTTTTGTTTCCTTGCCGCTGTCGCCTCTGGCTTGCTTTGTTGGGGACACTTAACTTCTAGTGATTTAATGTTGAATTGATTACAGAGACCGTCTCTGCATTTGATAACAAATTGGTCACTCTCGTCATTATACATCCCTGTCATTGTACTCTTCTACTTTATACTATACAGTGCTTTCATACAACCTGTGTTGTTAAAAGCTATATAAATAAATATATTTCTTCAAATAACGTTAGCGTTTTATTTTATTACTATATTTGACTGTAATAGTTCAGAAATACTGATCATTGTACTATTTTATCATTGTAACTATTTTAGTGTTTTGCCTCAAATATTAGTTAGATAGGTGACTAATTTATTATAACTATTGCTAAGATGCTTCCAGACAATTGCAAGAATCCCTGCTGGTGTCTAGTGATGGATACTTAAAAAAACGCGGAAGTATTCTGTGGCTAATAGACATTTGCGTTCCACGACAGTATTGCTTCCAATGTGGCGTTTTCCTAACAAACGCTATTCTCTGTAAAGCTGCTTTGGGACAATATGCTCTGTGAAAAGCGCTAATCGCATTTGGCTTACTTAGTTGGGGACACTTAGTTTCTGTCAATATCGTCAGCTTCATTGCACAGATATTAGAAAACTGATTGTTTAATATCATCCTCTCGCATTATTGACACTATTTTCTTGAGTGACACTGTACTGCTGCTTTGTCAAAAAGTGCTGTATAAAGGTGACCTAACTTTTTCAGTGTTGTACAATATTTAGAACCTTGGAGAACAAAACGAAACAAAAAACTGAAATGTAAACGATTACAAAATAAACCATTTTTTAACGTTAACGTGACAAGCTCACAAAAAAACGGCGCACACGTTTTGCAAGTTTTTCTCAACGAACATGTTTTCTCCTTCCAAACTAATATTGCAATATCGACATCAGCACAAAAACTTCAAATCAGGTTTTCGTCATTATTTGATCATGTTCATCATTAACTTTATGCATATATAAATGAACATCATGTTATTATGGATGAGGAGGCACTACACCAGCAAAGAGGTCGATTTACATCAACTAACTATGAACACACACACACACACACACACACACACACACACGTCCTCTACACTGCAAGAGAAACGTTCACAACATAAACCTTCATCCCTTCGTTTGCATAAAGTACAAATCAACATTAAAAATAGCATTTACATTACACAGCTCTTTACTGTCTCAACTTAGGTGTTTGTTTCTACTCAACACAGTTGTACAGTTACAGTAGAATATAATCTTAATAAATTACATCATCATATACAAATATGTCGGCGTGGACCCACACGCATTTATACAGGTATGGTACATAGTGATTTCATTGCAGTCAAAATCAAATTAATACAATATGGTACCTATAGAGCATTACAGTGTTATTTTTTTCAAAGCGTTGTTCTTTTGTTACCCAACATTTACAATTATAACACTACAATTTTATTTCCTATACATAAACACAACTCATACACACTGAATATAATAAAGAGGATACTCCCCGATACAACCCCGACACGTGTACTCTTCCGTACTTCTTTTTGTGTACATGTCACAGAAGATTTTAACAATGCAAGTTAGTTTTTTTTTCTAGACTGAACAGTTTTAGACAAATCACAAAGCCGCTGGGGGGTCTTTCCTCTTAATGTATTATTTAAGTCACATCTTGTTTCATTATTCTTTTTGGTCCCACACTGAAACTCCACGAGCGATGCACAACCCCGCATATTTACGTTTTTAGTAATGCAATCTGGAAAAACAGGCACGTGAAGAGCACTGCTTGCATTATCATAATCATGGCTTTTCACCATATAGAGTTCAGCTGTGAGAGGAATAAAAATGAAATGATTCCAAAAAGTATTTGGACACTTACTGTATGAATGACCATGAATGCCATACGATTTCAGCCATCTCGCATTTCGAACCTAAACCTGCTTTGTGATTTTTTTCATTTATTTGTTTTGAAAAGTGTGCTTGTGCTATCTTTCGGTCAACTACATCACATATTTTGTAATCCAGTGCAATCCAGTGGTTTAGAGAGAGAGTTGTACCAAAGTTGTACCAAATCTGTACGAATTTTTCTTCTGTTGAGCACTAAAAAATATGTTTTGAAGACTGACAGTAACTATTGATTTTCAAGGAAGTCAATAACTACTAGTAACTGCTCGGTTACCAATGACCTTTAAAATATATTATTTTGCATTCAGCAGAAGAAAGAAACTTTGGAACCAGGTTTGGAACCAACTTAATGGAGAGCAAATTTGTCATTTTTGAGTGAACGGTCCAAATACGTTTTGCCCCACTGTATAGTATATATTGCCTGCAAATCATAGTTTGGCACAAAGTTTTAGTTTTTCTTTAGTTAGTCTTTCAGAATGTCAGATATTTTTGTACATGTTTTAAATAATAGTTTTGATGCGAAACCAAAGCGTGTTGGTTAAGAGGCCATGAAACTACAGGGATTCGTTATATCGGTTGTAGATGTGATGCAGGTGTGAAATTCACCTATGGATTTGGTCAATGTGCTGTGCATAAGTAGCCCAAATCATGCACAGGAATTATTCATGTCCATCTGAAGAACCTTGATTTGGTATCAAGAGGTGACCATGAACAGACGCCAAATAGAGATGATGCTTATACAAGAACTTCTTGGAATAACTGAGAACAACACACGACTTTGACAAACACGAGATCAACAATCAACCAGCTGGACGACTGTGGCTATGTTCAGAACACATGCTTACATACTATGCAGTATTTAGTATGCATACTTTGTGCAGTTGCGTTGCGTGATGATACCTCGCCGCTCGCACCAATTACAGATCTTAGTCAGGTTAGAAGCAATGTTGAATTTAAAAAAACGAAGCTGTGAGGGAGATATTCAGTCTACACAATGGCACGCATTGTACAAATATGTTTTTCGACGTCGCAACGTTCAAAACAAAGAATGTTTTCCGTGAAGCTGAAGAATCGATATGTTGTTTCCACCGAACACACTGCACTTCGCTCCCTCAAAGCTTCGATATATGCATACCGTATGGCATACTATCTTTAAAAATAGTATGCAGCGTCCATGCTACTGCTAGGATAGTATTCTGTTCTGAACATAGCCTGAGATTTTCCACCGCTTCCTGGTGTGAGGTTGACATGAGTCTGCTGCCCTCTGTGGTCACCGTGGAAATTGCATACGGTACAGATGGCCTGAGGAATCAAGGGCTACATGCTCCATAGCACATGCTGCTATGCATACAGACACAGACATCAAGAGAACGATAGCTAATATATTAATCAGCGTGAGAGTAAGAGGAAAAAACCCAAAATAGCCTGTTGTGAGTCATATTCTGTTTAACACGTGACACTGGACGAGTACCCTGTAATTGCACACTTGATGAAGTTTTGTACTAAAATACAGCAGAGTGAATATCTGTTCAGTTGGATATTACGCTAATGTCTGTAATATAATTTCAAATAACATGTAATCCGCACCAATAATTTTTAGCCTGCACTTGCATAACTTACGGGTCACGTATTTGTTGATATCTGCTTGTTTGTATGCAAGTATACGCTTTTTAAATATTTGCAAATAGATATTAGTAGTGAGCAAGCTCTTCCCCGCCTCCCAGATAAGATCGATATATACAGTGTTGGCTATCTTTACTAAGATTTTTTTGATTTTAAACAAGACTGCATTGCACATCTTCAGGGAAAGTCGTTCATATTAAGTCTCTGGCGTTTTTGCCATGTCGTTACGTCAGACAATCAGAGCTGCCTCCAAAGGTGTGTTGTCCTCCAGTCAGGTGATCAGATTTCTTCAACGTAATTGGCCGGGTATAAGCCTGTCCGCCCGCTGTCCAGACGGCCTCTGCACCAACCCTGGTCATCTTCTTCTTCGATCTTTGTTAGTTCATCACCTGTGAGTGATGCAGATTATATAACTGACATATCCATGAACTCTTCACATGAATGTGGTATATGAAGGACATTCATTATGAAGACTATACACATTGATGATGACAGCTGTTTGGATGACCTAACATCATTTATTTTGCACTTTACCTGCTTTGAAGCTTAGCTCGTCCTGCTCTTGCCCATCATAGTCATAGAGCGCTCGCACTCGTACGCCTGCTCTGCTGCCCGAGTCGTCCTCGAACGAGTTCGCACCGCCATTCGTCTCGTTCCCCGAGTACCCGGCGGGCTGCTCGTCATCCGACCACTCTGTGGAGTACGCCTGGTTCTTATCATAGCTGCTCACACTAGTCAAAGACAGAGGACACATGCTGTTAGCATGGAAGAACAGCCTACGATTCCACCTTAGTTTCTTCATATTAGAACCAGTTTTACAGCCAGATACCTTTTAGTGCGTTTTTGTTTTAAAATGAAAACCATCCTTGTCTCACTGAAATCATTTCAGAAACGATCTTTGTCCACACTACTCAACCAAACATGCATGTCACATGACCAGTCATGCAGGTACAACCATAGATAGTCCAAATGGGCCAAATGGGGAATCTACCTATACATATCTATGAGTACAATATTGACCGTGATGTTATTGTTTACGTATCGTATTATGTAGGTACTAGTGTAAACATATCCGTAAACTCTTTATTGAGAAAATCACCTGCAGTATGTGCATCATATTTCAATCAGTCAGTCAATCAATCAGTGACCAATCAGGCAATATTGCATGCTCTGGGGCCAAAAGGACCACAAAACCAGTCATAAGTGTCCATTTTTGAACTGAGATTTAGACATAATCTGAAAACTGAATAAATAAGATTTCCATTTATGTATGGAAAATATGTTGAAAATCTGGAGGGGGCATCAAAATACATTAAAAAAAATAATATATTAATAGTTTTAATATATTAACAATTGGAAATGTATAAAATATCTTCATGGAACATGATCCTAATGATTTTTGGCAAAAAAAGATACAAATTTATAATTTTGACCCATTATTATTATTACTATTAATGCATCTACCCAGTCAAATAATAGAAACCCTGAAAATGTTGGAATTGATTCCTCTGTTTAAAGTGGAAAAAGCCTTTCAAGCCATTTCAGTACCATTACAGAAGTACAAAATTGTCTGAGCTTTGGGAGTTATACAAAATATTTGCAACAACTGATAATACTGAGATATATATTTATAACATTCAGCCCCAAAGACATCTACATCTTTTTATTCTTTAAAGAGTCAACTCAAGAACCCTGTACAGGCAGAAATAACTCTTGATAAGAGGAGAGTCCTCTGTTGAACTTCAAAGGACTTCAAAGAATCTTTTTTTGAAAGAACGAAGAAGACAGCAATCAAACTCTAAAAAGAGAAAAGGGTATTGCACTGCAGCTAAAAGAAAGGACCCTGGAGAAGATTAAGTAAAGGCAGAGATGACCTCTGACCTGCCACGGTCTCCTGGTTGACCTGCATGCTCTGTGCTCGGAGTAGCAGGAGCGACTCCATCTGGCTTCTTCTTTTCTCTCTTGGCAACAGCATTGGTGGCTTCTGGATTATACTCCTGAGAAGAAGGTTTAAGAAAAACAACTTATTTATACAATTAACCCACTGGGGTTTTAACGCTTGTGACGATGCTGAAATGTCACAACTGAGCTCCTTAACCTTTGTAATAATCCCAAAAACCTGAAAAGGGAGCAAGACCGTTAAAAACCTGTTAAATGTTTATTTGTTCATTAAAGGCCGTGTACCTCAAACTGGGGCCAGTTCATATGCATGCCAGGACCGTGATTATTACTGAACCACTTGAGATCCTCTTGTGTGTTGGCAGCCAGAATGGTGCGTTCAAACTCGCGGTACACTGACGCATAGCTAGAACATGGAAAACAAAACCACAAACTTGACAGTAAGCTCTGACGAATACTGAACTAGACTAGGCAAGTAAACTAGACAACTGCATTGCTTTCATTCCAGTCAATTGTGAATCACTGCTAATTGAAGACAAACACACTGGTTTACACTGACTTTTGGTTCTCGGTGAGGTTTAGGTGTCGTTTGATGTCCAGGAGGACCTCTTTGAGGAAGGTCAGTCTTTTGACCTCGTGCTGCTGGCATTGGTCAAACACCTGCTCCATGGACTCCATGTACTGAGGTGTGCACTTCGACAGCTCATCCAGAGACTTCTCGTACTTCTCCTTCGCCTGCAGCACAAACACACACATTAAGCTAAGTCGCACAAAAGCAGCCCTCAATATACAATGTCTGTGCTTACGAGCCCTTTAAAAAATGTCTTCATGTATCCACACATTAATAATTCAACACCATTATACCTCTGACTCTATCCTCCAGGACTTTAATGTAATAATTCAATAGAGTAATGTATTCAATAGAGGGAGAGAGTGATTGTTATATCTTTAAATGTAATAACACTCCACATAAAAGTCCTCGCTCGTTTTAATGGCTCATAGTTGTGATATAAGATACTGAGGTAAATGTCTCAACGGAGATGTGCTCCAGATCCAGATTTGAGCGTTATGTCTTTATTTATTGTAGTAGGTAGAACTGTTATATACACAAGCAGAGCAAATCTAATTAAATCATTTAAAAAAATGCTAAATGTAAGTCACTGTTACATACATGCATTAGGCCAAATCTGTGTGATTGTGTCAGAAATTCAGGATTGCGTAGTGGATCAGGTGGCGAAACTGCTGCCCTTCCACATCGTTCTTATTTTCATTTTGACATTTGGAAATATTTTTGCATGTTTAAGACAAAATGTATTACCTAACATGGCCAAAAACTGACAGAAACGTTACTCAATATTCCCTCTTCATGGATGGTTGTACGTAAGGAATATTGCAGTATGTGCATGGCCGTAGCCTAGGTTTGAATCTTTGTTATAATAAAATATAAAATTAATACAATTTCATATTCAACACAACACTGATGAGGAACATGTAGAAGTCAAGTATAGGCTGCTTTGAGGGAATATGAGAGCGAATCACCGCAGATTAGTGCCACGTATAGGAGGCGTTTGGAAAAATTAATTGTTGAGTGAATCGTTTGGGAGTCATTGAGCAAATAAGGTAAAAATAAATGAACATTATAAGCCAATGAAAGTGTTTTTTTGACCTCGCATGCATGTTCACCCTGATGTTGGGACATTTCAACGCTTCAAAACCCGCAACAGGGGCACTTTTTTCGCACCTTCTGCACGTCCTGTTTGCATTTCTCTGTCTTCTCATGGAGTTTCTTCTGCTGGTCAGGAGTGACGGATGCATCTGCCTCACGGGCTGCAGCCATTTTCTCCTCTTTACATGCCATGTGATAGTTCTTCTTTGCCGTCTCCATCTGCAGCCGGACATGCCACACTTTAACTAACTGCAGTACTGCAACGGGCGAAGCTTAAAGAACGGTTAGTTAAACCGACTGCAGCTGTGAGACAAGTCGTTGCAACTGAGAACGCTGCAATGCTCTTCCAGGCTTTTAAATGCAAAAATGATACAAATACAATATGTATTGTTTTGTTTGCATGACAACTCCCATTTCAAATGTTGACCACTGTAAACCATGCCTATATCTCTCTATTTCATGTTTATGTTCAGTTGATCAGTTGATCTAGTTAACAGAGCTGGCCTGGATGATTTGATGTCATAACAGCTCAATAAGGAGGAAGACGGTCAGTGAATCATTACATTAGAAATTTGGGTTAGTGGATAATGAAATAAGGTCTTTCTCATATACAGAGCTATAATGTCAGAGAATCAGAGAATGTCAGATGGGGTTGTAAAGAGTTCGTAAATAATGAAAGATCTGTTTGCTTAATCATATTGTAAAGATAATGCATCAGATGTATTTCAGACGGCATATTTAACATGCGTTTAATTATTTATATGCATATTAATGAAATAATGCCATTAAGGAATGGTAACACATCATTAAAATGTTTTTATTTGTACCTCCTTGAGCTTCTTCGCCCAGGGTTTCTGGGCTTTCTTGAAGCCCTCTTCTGCCTCTTTGGTTTCCTTGAAGCCACCCATCATCTGTCTGTGATACGAGTCTTTCTGCCAGTTCTTCACCTTCTCGATGTCCTCGTTCATCAGGCCGTTCTTCACCTCTTGATGAAGTTCACTCACCTTATCGGCCTCTGTCATCATGGCTATCCAGGCCCGTTCCACAGACCCGTACTGGGGCCCTGGCCACACAAACACACGCAGACATATACTGAGACGACTGCTTCATTGGCACAGCTTCTTCCGATAAGAGTTCTGAAAATTGTTCTAAGGGATGAAGATAGAAGTTTTAGGTTTCTCTTACTGACCTTTCTCGATCAGCTGCCTCCACCTTTTGGACCATTCAGTGAGCTGCTGGCTGTAGGCCTTCTCAATCTTGGCACGATCTTGAAGGCAGTTCATAAGATCATTGCAGAGTCGATGGCCGTCGTCAATTCTCTTGACAGCGCGCTTATAATTTCCCACCTGTTGAAGGAAGTGGAATAAATCCTATTACAAGTCACATCATATTACGTATAACTTAATCAGCAATTCTGCTCAAAGGTTCATATATAACCCATATAGAATCTACAACCTGATACCAAGAAAATTGTGTTAAGTACAACTGTGTTTAAGCTATTTGACAGCACACTTATTTTATGAAAAATACAGTACTACTGTAAAATATTGTTACAACTAAACATAGCAGTTTTCTTTATTTTAAACATAATTTATTCCTCTCATGTAAAGCTTACTCCAGTCTTCAGTGTCACACAATCACACAACATTTGCATGTATATACATTTGTATTCTTATATTTTACGTGATTTCTATTGTCTAACATTTGTGGATATTCATTTAGGAAGACCATACAGTGTGGCGTTCTCTCTGGTGCCTGCAGGTGGCACAATAAAGTGGAGAGGAAAGAGAGCGGGTGATAAGAGGGGGAAGGGACTCATTCTTGCGCATGTGAAGTTACGCAATGACTGCCACAGCTTTGTGTCCATGTGCTCCTGGAGCTCTAATCCTGCGCTTCACTGCACTAACAATGACATCATAACACACACACACACACACACACACTCACAGGAAAGATAAGTGAAGCTTTGTATTTTAAAGAGATGGGTTTAAAAGGATGAAAAACACAATGTGTCATTGCAGCCTCACTGCTGTTACATCAGCTGGATTTTATAAACAAAACCGGTTATTTGAATGCCTTTTAACTGATTGAATATTGTCAAAGTGCTGAGAAATATTGCCATATATTGCTTAAGATGCAGGGTTAGCTCACTGTGAAATATGCCTGTGCATTTATGTAACATTCAACGATTTATTAAACTTGATTTTAATGTAATGTACAGTTCGTAATTATGTAAATGTAACAGGCAGCTACTGTTCCACATATGTTACAGGCCGAGACTGTTACACAGCAGCTTACACTTAAAGGGATAAGACATTTATAGCTTAATATAACTTAAATGATGTCTCTTACTGAAATATGTAATAGAATCCCATGAAAGATGTATATTATTTAAAAAAAATCGACAACAGTTTCTGGTGGATGCCATTATTTTATGTGCACAGTACTTTCTGCTTTAAATGATTGCACTCTGTGAGCATACTAGCATTATTTATGTTATACTGAGCCGTATAAGTATAAAACCCTGCTTCTTGGCTGACTTCTGACTCAATGTACAATGGAAGTTGCTTCATATGTCGAGTCATAGGTCAGGAGTCAGTTATTTAAGTTAGAATTTGTAAACTAGAAATATAACCCCCCAAAGGTTTCTAGGTTAGTGTCACAGCATATATTTCTGATTTACAGAGCTTCAAAATAATGGCCGCTATTCATAAGCATTACCAAGCTCGGAAGAGCGAGGAAACATTTTTAAAACACATTTTCTTACTTATAGTAAAAGAAATACTTAATAGATAATTGCTCTGTATTATGGACTCTTCCTTCTAGTTCTCTGGTGTTATAAAAAAGCATAGTAAATGCAAAGGTTGGGCATTAAGTATAATAATGTTAAAGTCATATGATGCGATGAGTTATTCTTTCTCTTTGGAGTGTTACAAGCTGTTTGCTAGTGCATAGACTTAGATAGTTAAATAGAATAAAATAATATTATTCTATGTTGTGTCTGCGCCACGTTCAGGAGATGAAGTGTTTCGTGGTGAACTACTTCTGTTTGTGCTTCCAATAGAGGACACAACTAGAAATCAGTGGTTGAGTTGTATTTACAAGACTGTTCCAGAACAGTTCAACACAAATATTAGGGTAAAATAAGGCAACTCTGTAAGAACAGTCTGGAACTTCTGACTCACAACCTTTAAGAAAGTTACGTTTTCTTATTTAAAGAACCTTCTACTTACTATTTAAAAACGCTATGGTAGGGGGCGTTACATTTCCATCAGACGCTTTAGGTATTTGGCCAATCGCGACGCACTGGACAGGTGGCCAATCAGAGCACACCTTGCTTTTTTTAAGAAACTTGAGCATTATACAAATCGACCCATTTCAGGAAGGTGGGGCTTAGAGGAGAAACGGTGATGTACAGTATGTGGAAAATAATGTGTTTTTTTTTACCTTAAACCACATAAACATAAACAAAACGATGTACTTTTTAGCAACATCAATATGACCTCTTTAATAAATAGCTTTTTTAAAATAATCTGTAATCAAACTTCGCAGGCGATTCATTTGCGATACTGAACCCAATATTGCGTAGCTTGAAAGCTGATCTACGGCTCTGCGTATTAACAGCCACAGGTGACGGAGATTTAATCTAATCAAAGAACGGGCTACTAACGAGATGCACATGCATATATTTTTGAAACTTACAGGACGTTTATACAGTACAACGACCTCTTATACGTCAAAATAATGTTTTATCGGTTCACGTCCCTTTTAAGGTAGTCGGTTTCTTTCATTTTTACTTAATAAAGTCAACTCGTTACATTTCACAGTGCAGTATTCCATTCTGAACCACCTTTATAGTACAGTTCTCCTTCTAGGCAGGTTTTACTACAGCGTTTTATCTCATATTCAGCTAAGCTGACCTTCACACAAGCTCTGATGAGTCATATCAGCCTGTAAATAAAAACCCATAGTAGCACGCGCTGACGGGGCTCTTTATTCACCGCGGTTAAGTCAGACACACAGAACTGGCACATCCAACGCTTACAGACTGCGGTCAGGATGCAGGTGCTGCTGTGGAGCTCAATAGACCTTGTGCTGGAGTATCTACTTAAAAACAGCTCAAAAACTAGGTCTGCATCACTGTCCTAGCACTGATTGAATATGCGATTGCTTTGACATAATACTGACGTGACGTTAAGACTGTATTGGCTGCCAGAGCTTCACAAAGGGTGATGTGAAGGGCTCTGGCAACATCACAGGGGCCGACAGTGTCGTCTAAATAGAGCTCATTGTGAACGTTCTGGCAGATTCTGATACTGCGAACACAGCCTCCTCCTGTTTTCCAAACATAGCTGGCTAAAACACAGCGTAACTATTGATGAGCGGCTGAATAACTTAGCAGTGTAGCATTTAGAGGAAGGAAATGGTGGTCTTTGTACCTCCCAAAAGCTGTCCATGGCCTCATCAGCAACAGCGGATTCATCGTAAGAGCCAGACATGGTGCTGGGTGATGCCAAGCAAGACTGAACACGTCTGCAGAAAAGCGGACTTCCTCAAGCACTAAAAAGAGAGAGACACAGACAACTTAACAAACGTATGAATGCCATCGCATTAAAGCAGAAAATATCAAAGCAGTTGGCAAAACGATCAGGCTAAAACTCTATACATCGTATTTAAAATCGAGAAAGAAGCACTCAAACTTTGTTACCGTCACAGAATAGTACAATATGTTCACTCTTGATGGGATTTTTCTCTACATTTTAAAGAACTGACTTCACACATCCAGTTAAATGAGCAACAGAGTAGTTTATTAAGCATCCAAGAGCAGCTGACACAGACATGCTGGTTTCAGAGTCGCTTCTTACTCGGGCAACTTGATGCTTCTTCGTGAGTTTAACAGTAGGAAATGACAGGAATGAATGCATGAGGCAAAACAGAAATGCACTAAGTTTAGAGCCTGTTATTCTATTGTGTGTTAAGTCTAGTGTGTAAATCTGCCAATTAGAGGGTTCCACTTCCGTTGGGATGTTTCCACTGGATTAAACAGCATTAACTGGGTGAAAGAGCTATGCACAGAATCGAGCTTTTATTTTGCACCCTGGTTTTTATTTAAAAAAAATGCCTGCGCAGCAATACTTAGGAACAATGAACAATGCAGTGCTAACACATAATATTATCATGTGATGGCGCTCATAGTTCAGCATGCTTCATTGTAATGCACTTTGCGCACTTCAAATGCTAAAAGGAAAAACAAACTTGCATATATAATATTTATTAAAAAAAATGCACTTTGTAATGATGTTTTACTTTGAATAGGTGTAATGCTTTAAAGCAGTAGTTATTTGCTGTCTTGGCTAACGTACTAAAGCATGTGTACTCGTTCATAATTATCCATATTACATTGGGAACGGATATATTTTAACTGTGTTAAATTGCGACAAACATTTCATTTAAAAAGTATATTTAAATCCAAGACTTCCGTGGAAATCGAACTCATGGCCTGCTCTGCTGTTCGAGCTGACTGTATAAAACAACCCTAGAAACGCTGCATGCTGACACTTTACTAATTAACACATTTACTGCAAACTACTTATCAAAGGAAAAACGAGCTGTTGTGTATGCTGTCAAAAAGAAATTACGGTGTCGAAAATAAACCAATAAGAGTGCAACCCACACTACCACAACACGGGCTTTACGAACCTAGAGGTATATCTGAGACAAATAAACACAGAATCATAACGCATTAAACCTGGAAAGGTGAACATGGTTTAATGAGTCTTTAACCCAGTTTCTAAAACCCAGATTCCTTAAGCCCAGTGTGACAGAGGCAGCCATCTTGTAAGAGTCTTAAGGATTCTTAGTTTATTAGCTATTTGACGAATGAAGTAGTTATTTTACTTTTATGCATGTCGATGCTCTTCTGGCAAGCTTGGAAATCAACGTTCAGTCATTCTTCAAACAGAGATTTGATTTAGAATAGCCCGTAAAACATGTCACATATTAAGTTTAATGTTTAGTACAGCAAAAGTTTGCCTTGCAGAATATGCAAAATAAGAGAGATTGTACAGAATGCATGTTAAAAGATGTTGAAGGATTTTTCTGAAGAACACTTGAACTGTTCAGGACAAACACACAAACACAGCGTTCAGGTAATAACACAGTACGAAGAATCAAGTTTGCGTAAAGACTCATTTTTACAAATTCAGCTATCGTTTTGTCTTTTGGACCGTATGCGAACATCTTATTTGGATAAGTTCTAAATAAACAACAACATGCATTTTGTTCAATTCCTCTTATTTTGGTAAAACAATGAACATTTTACAGATTCTGCAAGGTGTGTGTAAACGTTTCACTTCGTCCTTATATATGATTCAGCACATTAAAACCCCTGGCTGAGAAAAACGCAGCAGACATGATGAATAATTTTGTTACGTCTCATTTATGTCTACATAATCACCATTTAAATATTATATCACAGAGACAACGATATAAACAATATCTTTAATGTTCAATGTCAGGACAACAGCTGGGTTTAGTACATGTGATATTACTAATATAACTATAACTATAACTATATAATGATTCAGATTATGAGGACAAAAGTGAAAAGATATTGTGTCTCTGCTAAGGGCCCTGATCTGATGTTCTTTGCAGGTACTGGACAGAATCACTTCAGCACTATGATCTTGGCACCTCAATCTGCTCCTTAATACGTTGAAATAGTGCTAAGTCTAAACCACATGCAGTACATACCCTGATATATGCCTGGGTAAATATTTAATCCTCATAATTTGATGAATTATTGCTGCTATAAACATCTCTTTTAAGTAACCCAAGGCCAACTGGAGCAGATTAAACATTGTTCCTTGTGAATAACGCAACAAATATGAATGGTGTTTATGCTAAAAAGATAAAGAGTTTCTTTATTTAATATATATATATATATATATATATATATATATATATATATATATATATATATATATATATATATATATATATATATATACTATACTGTTCTGGATGTCTCTAAAAGTTCCTAAACTCTAATTGAATGTTATTTGCAATTGAATGAAAATGTATCAATTTAAATTTGCAATAAACATGATTAGATCAACTTAACAGTAGGAGTTAACCTTTATACTTAATTTCATAATTCTATTATCTTTGAATTATGGTTAACGTGCTGCTGAATATACCGACAAGCATTTATGCTAAGATTTTTTTCTAATTGTAGTAGTTATAATTTCCAATGAAAAATGTCATTGCACCAGAATAAGCTTCATTAAAGAGCAACCAAAGATAATTAAAACATAGTGTTTTTGTCTTTCACTCACATTTCAGTGCATTTTAGTGTTTTAAGAAGCAAACTGAACTGTCTTTGAGGACATTTAAGTGGCCTTGTTTTGTCTGAAAATTAATTTTTGTCTGCCTCTGCACTTTGACATTTATTAGAACTTTTTCCAATCCGACTAATCACAGTGATTAGACCCAGTGTGCCCTATCAGGGGGTCAGGAAAAAAAAATCGCTGCCAGCCTGCGAACAACTTTTCTCATAATACAAGACTGTGCTGTAACCTAAACCGCTTACTGCAAAGCATGCTGAATCTGCTGCTTATTGTTTTATGATTATGCGTTTTAGGTTATACATTTAGCTACGTAAATGTGCAAAAAGGAGTTGTTTATAGTTGTATACTGCTGTTGAGATATGTCCCTGTAGGATATAAACTCGATGAATCCAGCTCTCGAACGCACAGGAAAGGCTTCTCACATATCCTGCACGGTTTACCGTTTATTTAGTCGCATTTTTAATTCAGGTAAACATTCTCACTATTCATTAGGACTTTTGTCTCAATAAACTCCTAATCTGCAGCTTATTAACTATTAGTAAGGGACTTGTCTACAAATCTACAAATCAAAAGAAGCATGCAACATTTCAAGCGTGACACCAAATGTTTTACTTAAAGAGTTTCCAAAAAGGCAGTGAGAAATCACTAGTCTATTGTAAAAGACAAAAAAACAAGTTGCATGTATTTTAAGATTCATTAAAAGCCTGTGCAGTGATTGTTAAAGTGAGGTATTGGGTAGGATTAGGGATGTAGAATATGGTCATAAGTACTAATAAACAGCCAATATGTTAATAACAGGCGTTCTAGTAAACAACAGTTTACAGTGAGAATACGACCTTATACTAAAGTGTTACTGAAAGCTCTCAGCAGAACCAACCCCAAGGGAAAAACTCAATCCATGCACACAGTATCTAGCTCTTCGTTTTGATGAGAAACTCTGAACTTACCACCGGTGAACCCATTCACAAACAACGGTAGGACCTTTTAAGAGTAAAATAATCCAGATATCATTACACAGGTCCGGCCGGTGATATTAGCGGCTCCTAATGTTTTAGTTCAGAACTTGTTTCTAACGCAGTCTTGGTAGTGGAGTGCGTCTGGAGCTCATGTAGAGGATAATCCTGCAGTGTTCCACTTGAATGGCTTAGACGGCATGAGGCGAGGGGTTACGGGGAGGAGCGAGAGGACGAGAGAGAGAGAGAGAGAGAGAGAGAGCACCAGCACACTGGGGAACATTGTGATGGAAAGCTGCTGGGTTGCTCTGGTGAGGAAACATTTGCTTTGTGTTTTCGAAATGCGCCCCTATTACGGATTTGTTTCTAGGTTTTAAATCTGAAAGTGCACCGTGTATAAAGTTATCGTCTCTCCAAAAAAAAGTCGACTCTCAATCATTGAAATTATTGATTTTGTAACGAATCTCAAGCGGTTTGATGGTGACGTGAATGTGAAAATGAATGTAAGACAATGACACTTTGTCTTATTTTGATGAGTTGATTAACATACTAAAGCACATACAAAGTAATTCATTATAATTTAAACTACGTTTTTTTTTTATTGATTATTATATTTTAAATGTATGAAATAGAAACTAATTACAAACATTTGTTCACACTTTAATTTGAGCACCAATTCACACTATTAACTATCAATAAATTATGACTTTTCCCTAATTTCCTGCTTATTAATAGCTAGCAAGGTGGTTGTTAAGTTTAGGTATGGGGTGGATTAAAGGACATGCTGAATAAGGCATTAATATGTGCTTTATAAGTACTAATAAACAGCCAATATACTAATAAAACGCTTCTAGTTAATAATGAGAACTAGTCCCTGCATTTGGTTTATTTTAGGGTCTCTTAACTAGTTGCTTATTAGCATGCACATTACTAAAATATTAGCCATTTATTAGCACATACTAATGCCTTATTATACATACCTAATCCTACTTAATACCTAAACTGAACAACTGATAAGCAGGCAAATTATGAATTTATTGAGAGAAAAGTCATAGTTAATAGTGAATGAGTGATACTATAGTTTTTAGTATAAATTTTGTAAGTATATATATATATATATATATATATATATATATATATATATATATATATATATATATATATATACACACACATATATATATATATATATACATATATATATATATATATATATATATATATATATATATACACATATATATATATATATATATACACACACATATATATATATATATATATACACACACATATATATATATATATATATATATATATATATATATATATATATATATATATATATATATATATATATATATATATATATATATATATATGTAGGATCCTTTTTGAACGTATACCAAAAATAGAAAATGACATTAATTTATTTATTTATTAGATGCTGTCATAGCAAAACACAAATCGCAATCTAAAAAGTGTTTTACAATGCGTCACACATACACGATGTGGTGAAAATCAGTCTATTTCCTAAACAATGTTTAAATGCCTGAAAAGTCTGCACCGGGTTCACACGACAGCGGCAGCCAAGACGGTTCACCCCTCGTCACGATGCTTCATTCACAGCGTGTCTAATGCGTCTGCTGTCTCTCGCTGCTTAATTAAACCTGCAAGCAGCCAGAGAAATAACACCAGCTTCCTGAAGAGAGGCCTCCACAGGTTTGGAGTCTAACAGAGGTGACAACCCGAATCAATCCACTAATGAAACGAGGGAACAGTCAGGTGAACTGAGGGGACGACGGTCTGCTTGACGTGAATTGACACAGACAAGAGGAGGTGCAGGGAGACACATCCATGTCGTTATTAACAGCACATCGTCACACTGACAAGAATGCGTGTGATCACCCTTCAGCATTCAGTTCAGATATTTAGTAAGACTTTGTTTACTGTCGTCTGTCAAACTTTATTTACTAGGTCTTTATGTTCATTACAAATCATTTAATTTAAAGAGTTTTCCTTCAATTTGCTGCTTACTGATACACTGTGAATAAAATAACAACTGTGATTTGAAACGACGGTAAAAACCCTAAACCTAACTGTAAAACCTAAAATGTTGTTACCATATTTTTTCACTACCGAATTCCGGCGACCACAGCTGCCAATTTTTTACCGTCAAAATTTTGCAGAATGTTTTCACGATGTACTTGTTGCATTGAGTCGGGTTAAGGGATCTAAAAATATATTCATGCATTGCTTTACATGTACAAATAAGTTAATATGAGAGTAATATGCATGCCAGTAAGCAAATAATTCATGTATGTGTAGGAACTAATTAACGAATGTGTTCACTATACTAAATCGTTACACAAACTGATTGCATAATATGCATGGGAATGAATAAATGAAAATATAAATAAGTCACAATATAAATCGGTAACACTTTATTTTAGTGTTTCTTAACTAGTTGCTTATATAACCAGAATATTAGCCATTTATTATTACTACTTAAGCACATATTGATGTCTATATCTCTAATCATACCCAATACATAAACAACTAAAGCACTATTAAAATGCAGCAAATTAAGAAATTAATAGTGTTAATATTCAATCATGAATAATAGTTACCTATTATAAAGTTTTACCATATAAGCATAATTCAATTGTTAATCATTAGTATATATATATATATATATATATATATATATATATATATATATATATATATACACATACAGGTCACAGAACGTTATTAAATATGTACATTTTAAAAATATTATTATACATAATTCTACTCAATGTGTTATACTGAAGGCCTATATATATATATACGTTTTCAGTTTGTGAACTACTTGTTGAGCAAGCAATCATTGTGATCTACCAGTCAAGGTACAGGAACACTAAAGAAATTAGCATTAAACGTGAAAGAACGTTCTTTAGGGACAGAGGAGGGAGATGGGGTCAGGACACATAATAATTGGGGCTCCGACTCGTGCTGCCCACGTGAGAGCCATAATTCATCTCTGCACCACTTTTGATACAGGAATTTGTACGTATTGTCACCGTGTCTTGGAGTGAGCTTATCGGAACGGCTTTCTTCAAAAAAATAAATAAAAACTTTAAGGGTTAACAGATGCGTAGTTAATGAAAACTACTGCACGTACATGTAAACCTATTATAGTAAGCAGATTTCAGAGACCGCGGCTAAATATAATCGCACGCGTCTACCTGCAGAACACTGGGTTCGGAGAGTTTGCTGCAGACAAGTCTATAAGATATCGAATAGCATACGTGAAGTTAATGCATAATGCATGTTTTTGCATGCAAACCCGTGTTTTTTACATGCATTCTCTGCCATTTCTTACAGAAAAGAATGCGAAGCAATTGAGAGCGGAGTCAACAGGTTAATTAGATTACTTTTGCGCACACTCACTCACAGCATTGCGTTATGATCCGCAACGGCTCATCGCATTCAAAACAGTCATTTCAGAAACGCACGAGGTATTCGAAACAGCTGAGACGGCATTTCAATCTCACTTTTGCTGACAATAAAATGCTGAAAGCGAATACAGCGCCTCTCTTCTCCATCATTAAAAAGTGCGTAACACTCCACTCCATCATTTGATAAACTACCGCTGCCATGGTTGCTAGAAAAAAAACCTTTTAAATAAAAATCTGTCTTTTCGCAGGCGGGAAATTGTGCAAATTAACTGTGGCAGACGAATAAAGCATCTATAATAAGCCTATCTTACGCGCAAAGGAGGCATGTTTGTGCAGAAGATATTAACGTAATTAATTATTGCAGTTTCAATACATTATTCTTTATAAAGGTGCTTTTACACATTTTGTGGTGTTTTAGAGTGGCCATGGCGGGAAAATTACTGGTATTTTCTTACAGTAAAAAGGCTGGAAGATGAAAGCGTAGCTGTATATGAGGTGGAGCAGGTGCGGTGAAGTGATACGGAGAGGAAGTGAAGGCCGATCCCGCAGGTGAGGTCTGGCTACGCTCCATCATCTAAGCAGCTCAGAGCAGAGACGCAACGGCTAATATCTGAGGAGCTTACGGCATGTAAGAAAAGCATGCTGGGAGTTGCCAGGAGACAGCGCTCCCTCAGACAGAGCTTTCAGCACAAGCGGCCCGATTGGCTGAGCCGCGATTAAACAAGTCATGTGACTGGAGGTTCAGGGGGTCTGATGTAATGTGGAAGAACGGCCATTAAGAGATTAATCATCAGTGTGTGTGTGTGTGTGTGTGTGTGGGTTGTTTGCCATCCTCCGGAAACGCATGATTGGTAGCAACATGATTTTGTGATTTGCCAACACGAAGACTACTTTTGACATGATAACGGTGGACGATGATCCGTCGGCTTTAAGGGTCAAAGAGAACGAAATCATCACTTCCTGATCAACTAGCGCTAAATATTACTACGAAACGCAGTTTGCCGCCGAATATAGTCATTTTCGTATATGACACGCGGCTTGCGCCTCATTGCAATTACACTAAATGCAGTCTAAGCATTCACTGCTGTTATTATACTCATATACTTCGATGACAGGCTGTGCTCGGGCATTTCAGAACATTTCAGACGCTGTACAACAAGATCAGTGGTGGAATTTATTTGCTAAATGCGCTTCTGCCCATTTGTGCGCGTGTGTTTGTTATGTGCAGTTTTAGAATGAACGCGCATATCGCCATTTCCATTCACCGTAATAATTACTAACCTGTCTGCTATTGAGAGAGACACTGGGCACGTGTTACTATAGGAATAATCTACCGCACGACAACGCATAAAAACAACAAGCTAGTTTGTTGAACAGATGTTTAGTGTGCTGCTGGAGAAACTATTCCCTGAAGCAGGTGCTGTTGTTAAATCCAGCCAACTCATCACTTCTCTTTGGGCACGCTTCAGAAACATTTAAAGAGGTAGTAACTACACATATAATAAAAATATGATCTGCCCACGTGACATGTCAACTTGCTGTGATGCCTTGTAATGGACAAACTTGCCACGCAAATCTTACTGAAAGCCACTCGAGACCCTAAGTTATTTTAAATAAGTTTGTCTGGTTAGCATGGTCCGGGCAACTAAACTATTATCATCTTCCTTCTATATAATATAAAGGATTTATGTATAAAGACGATATAAAGCATTTGGAATTTTTTCAAGAAACATATACTGTAAGTTACAAATCTTATAAATGATTTTTAAAATGATAAAATAGAGTTCAAACTAAAAGCTTACGATACTCCGGATCTGGGTGCCATAAGGTTTAATCTTTCAATCAGGGCTATTGTGATTCCTGAGCAAAAGAACTCATCAGCAAAGATCAGAACATTCGCACGACTTCCAGGACATTAAGACAAATGAGAATGCTAACTAGCTCTCTCTAAGTGCCATAAACGCCATATATATCATTAGCTAAGCTAACAATTTGACCCAAAAAACATGAATATGGAGCATGGTCGCCTTTTAAATATATGGAATTGCTGCAGTAGGCATCACTTTTCTTCTGCCATCACTGATGGATCCTTTTCAGTAGGCTCATCATAATTAATTAAGGGATCACATGATGGTGTACTCTCAGAAAAGCTGTCACTTGGGCAGCACCTTTTCAAAATGTAAACTTTTGCACTATTAGTTTCAAATATGTACGCTTTAAGTGCTAGCATGCACCTGTACATCTGTTTCGAAAAGGTCAGCTTTCGTACCTTTGTTTCTGAGAGCGCGGAGATACTATATCGTCTCAAATGTTGAGCAGCTTTGAGTAGAGTGATATGAAAACAAATTACTTTCGACCAAAAGCTGCTCTTAAAGTACTTGGAGCTAAAAAGTCCTGTCTTATCTCAACTCAACTGACATTGATTCTGAGGAGGTCCTGGGAAAGAGATTTGAAGCACAAAAAAACATTTGATCTGGACTATGGTTTGATTGAGTAATTTATGGTTGCCTTTCATTTAACAAATCTTTATTTTTTTTGCCCAATGAGATTTACAGTTAATAGAAGAAGCTAGAGGCTATGTGTCTCGCCTCAAGGGCTCAAAATAAAAAAAGGTTATGTTCCTGGACTAAGCCCAAGTTAGACCAGTGTTTTCAGCAATAATGGAAAAACACACATTTTTAGTATCTGAATATTTATGCTGCAAAGATGGGTTTAGCAGAAAAGAGCTCAGGAACATAGTCGACAGTCTTTAGCTTTCCAGTGCTATGTTAACGGAGAAAGTCTGTGCAGGTGACAGACAAAAGAATGTATTTCTCCATTTCCATAACACCCCCCTGCCAAAAAAAGGCTTATTGCGCTTATATTTCTATATCAGCATCTAGAACAATATAGAAAAGTATAAAAGCAGCATAGAAGCCCAAATCAAGCTAAAATGTGAGTTCTTGGCCAACAAAGAATCCTAATGATAGATGATAACGGTGTGATCTTTACCTTTATAATGAAATCATATTAATTTGGATATTAAATGTCTATTCGCTTCACCACAGCAACCACTGCCAATGCACGCCTTTCCTAATCTTTTATTTCAACCCAAAACAATTAGGATTCATTTCATTTCCTCATCACATTCTGCTACAATATTAAAGCTGCGCACTGATAAAACGGACTGCAAGTCGCTTTAAACAAAGGCATCTGCCAAATGCTTAAATACAGCTTTTCACGAAAGATTAGTTCAAATTTAATTGTTTGGCCCAAAGTGTGGTGTGTTAAACTTTTTAAGGAATTCAACAAAGAGTTTCATATAATAACTGCCAAATAAAAGAGCAAGAACAATGTCATCCATTTCTGCAACTAACCCAAGATGCATGAAAAGCTATCATTACGGTTCACTGTCTTGTCAATACATACACAGTTTGTGTATGCGAGACTTGTTGTGTATTTGTGATTGAGATCAGCTCCACCTGTGAACTGCGCCCTATCCCCGTCAGAAGACTCTAGCTGTTTTGCTGAGAGACAAACTCTATTGAGTTTTTGTCAGTTTGTTTGGTTTGCTCTCTGTGGAGCCCTTACAGCATCTGTACTGAAGCAGCAGTTTCCCTTGTAAAACTGATTTTTTCAGCAGGTCTTGCTGCTTTTTAATGAGCATCAGTTTTTCTGAGCATCGGTTCAGATTCTAATGCTAGAAACAATTACGTTTGGGACCTCTCTTTCTTAGTAAGCATTAAATGCCTCAACATCTTTCAAAAGGTACTCATCAAGAACTATAAGACATACCTGACAATGACATACATAAAATCTAAATCTTTTCAAGAAGTCGTGAACTAGCATATAGTTATCCAGTGGGTTTAGGTGACATTTCCAGGTCTTTGTTACTGTGTGTGTATGGTTTCATCCCCTCTCTTGACGGTTTATCCATGTTATATGTGCTAGATCAGTGTTTGGGTATGTTTCTGGACAAGCTTCTCAAAGGTCTTCATGATGCATGAAGACAAAGCAACTTGTTCTTGTAGAATGCAGGCCAAGGATGACTGCTAAGGTTCCTCGTCTACAGGAAGAGGTAGAAGAAATACTTTTGGACCTATCAGAAGTGGATGCCACTCATTGGCAACAAGCTTGTTCCTCCAGTATCCCAAGCTCTCCCAGAAAATAAAAAAGCTAAAAAAAAACGCAGTACAAGTAGGGTTTCTTCAAGAGTAGCCTCACTGGCTGTAGACAAAGGAAGAAGGGGATGTGAGGGCAGCGGAACACGGCTAAAACTGAAAAACAAAATCATAATAGGCCTATTTCCAGTCTGTATCTCCATTGTGTTACTCAATTGGCTCTCCAGTGATGCCCATCATCAATATCACCAGACCTTAAGTCTAAATGGTTCTGTAAAGAATCTTTAACATCTGAAGAACCTTTTTTTGCACAGTAGGATCTTTGTGGCATTTCAGGTCTTGGAGTCTCTGCTAATGGGCTTGATGAGCTGAATAAGGTGTGTTTGATTAAGAAGACACCTTATGATTAGAAATCATCACCTGTAATGTTCCCTACCACAGTTTAATTACTGTTATATCCAATCACTGAATCATGAGCTTCAAGCTGGTGATAAGATACTCAGCAAGGATCAGTGTTGAGCATGAAACATGATTGCAATCACGATACTTTATAAATATATTTTACCTGAACAGGCTGGAGGGAGAGCAGAAGAGCATATAAGATGGTGTCTCTATGGAGGGTAGGTGCCCTATGTAGCACCCTGGACAGATAAGCACAAGACATGTAACATCTGAACCTCTCTGCTGACTTTTCTGTACAAGTATTCACTCTTTACCAGTTTCACATTTCTTAATCGAGACAAATTTCACATAAGCTATAAATAACTTTGTAACTTGACGCACAATGCTGACTGTACAAAAGCCTAACTTCACATAATTGACAAACCCCAATTAGCAGCTTGACCTCATTCACAAAACAGCCAATATCAGCCATTTTCTTCAACTTGAAGACAAGAAGAGCGTCCTGAGCTAATCAACATGAACCTGTGTACCCAGCAGCAAATACTTCAAGCAATGCAATTCATATATATACACACATACACGCTGTGCTCCAAAAGTTTGGAAACACCCCTGGCAAAGTGTGGTTTTGGTTGATACGTGCTGTACCCACAATAGTAATTTTCATTGTGATTACACAATAATGGCAATACATACATGTCAAAGTTGAGCTACTATGGGATTAACTGTCCGTAAGAAGTGTCCATCATCTTTGGGCAATCTTTCAGGAAGCTTGGAGTAATATATCAATTCAATGTTTGAATAAACTGACAGCTTGGATGCACAGATTTTGCAGAGCTGTAATAGCTGCTAATAGTGGATATTTTGATTAATCAAAACTGTTAAGTCTCCAAACTTATATATATATATATATATATATATATATATATATATATTAGGCCTATAATGGTTAATCTGATTATTTGACTAGTGAAGTCTGTAACTAATTAATTTAGTCATTAAATAGATTTAGCAGTTATTAATGTGCTGCGGTTAAAGCTATTCCAATTCAAATCATTGATCTTATTGTCTCTAGCAAAACAAATCAATACAGCACCAAGTAAACCATGTTTGGCAGCTCAGTAAACTTTTGATCAGGCTTGTTAGCTCTCAGTAATGCTTGTGCATTTGCACAGCAATAATGCACAGGTTTTTATATATATAATATGTATAAGCTATATTAATGTTATATTTTACAAAAGCAACATTTCATTCAAATTTTGACACAAATATAAAACATTGTAATTGTTAACTTTGATGCTTTCAGTGCAGAGAGCTGACTTTTTAAAAACATTTTGCTGAGCGAGCCAACGCTATAGAAACGATTTTATGACTACCATATTCATTTAATTAACGTAACTGATTATTCATAAACTACGATTCATTTCCCTAAGTGCCATTCAGCAGACGTTTCAGAGGCATTGTGTGGTACTTCAACTACTAAGAGCACAGCTAAATAAAATATGTAAAATGCGCCAGATTTAGCCAACACTGGTTAATGTTCAACATGAAAAGGGACAAGTCCTCCTTTAAGACTCAATTCAATAGGTGTTCGTTCTCCTCAGGGCCAGGTAAGAGTATCACCGATCAACTCAGATTGAAAGCACAACTATTCAAATCTGATCAGACTGAATTCAAAACCAACTATGCGTGCAACAAGAGGAAAGCTGTATGTTTGATCCGTTTCTTAACAAAGATAATGGTTATGGTAAAGCGGTGTAATTACACGGAACTAAATCGCTCTTCAGAATTTCACTCTTGTGTGAAGAAATCAGCAAACTCAATGCCTTAAAGATGCAGCACACACAACATCAGGGCAAACGGCACAGTCCTTAGCATGAGTCATTCGCGCTGCAGTGCATGCTGGGAAACACAGAAAAGGAACTGACAGCTGCCTAAGGGATGCTCTCAACACTCCAGACACGTGAATGTGGTTGGTGTAAAAAAGTGGAAGCAGTGCCGTCTCCACCCCAGAACTAATCAGAATTTAATAGACCCTACAGAGAGACCTGTGAAAGGTTTTCGGCGATCGACTTTTCTATATGCTGTTATCATACGCAGCATATAGAAGTATGCCTACACAACTGAGAAAAATATCTTAATTCAAAGAGAAGACAAGATTGCTTTTCTAGCCCGGCTGGCAGCTTTTAACACGTTTTTTAAAACAATACCTTGTATTTCTTTTTTGCATTTACTTTAAACATCATCCCTGTCTGATCTTCACAGTTTGTCCAAAACCTTTCAGTTATTATGTAACGTAAGAGGCTGTTGTTGAAGGACGTGACAGACATTTAAAATTGCATTCGGTGTGATCTTACGGCAACGTCGCCCGTTACACGCATTTCGAATGATATTTAAATAAATGGAACAAGAGAACTGATTCATTCAGGAATAATTAGCTTTGAAATTATGCAATACACTCAGAAGGGCACAAACTACCGGACGATTCAGGCAAAACGCATCTTATCTGGAATATTCTCTTGCAGCAAACTAGAAAATAACCGGTAACTTGTTCTGTAATCGCATTGTGGCCCATAGATTCATATTCCCATCAGCCTGCGTAAACTCAGAGGAACATGTTGCAATTCGCCCGTGGTAAGTTTGGTCATGTTCCTTGAAGAAAACGCCGAGTGTCAAGCATGAATCTGACAGAGAACTACTTCACCGAGTGCTCTACAAGACAACGCTACATCAAAAACAAAAAAAAGAGCGATCAAGGGGTTAAAAAGACGCCAACTGTAGACTGTAGCATAAGTAAGCATCTAGGGGTGAGGGGGAAAAGATTCAGACTTGCAACCGGAAGATCCCTGCAAGGAATGAACCGTTCGCCCTTGAGCGAGACACATGACCCCCGGGTTACTCCAGAGGGACTGAAGCTGTGAGCTCACGAAAGTCACGGGAAAAAAAACACCTTCCCTCATGAATAAACATTTCACATTAACCCGTATTTTCCCCCCTTTCCCTTGTCTTCTTAAATTAGGCTTCGGAAATATGAAGCGTAAAATGCTGGGATTGTCCTGAATGAATGCAGCGCCATCTTCACGCCCTCCACCCTCTACATTCATTATCGTTCAAGATGAGATCTCAGATCCGGCTGCCCATGTTGAGGCATCGGATCCTTTTAAATCGCGTAAAACAATTATCTTCCGACAGAACACGAAACACAATTAAGCTCTAAATGGGAAAAGCTCGTTTCCTCTTTGTTGTGCTCGGGTGTCCATTGCAATTCTGCAAATACGAGAAAAAGGGTTATGATGATATAATGGAGTGTCTCAAAGTGCCACGGAGAACTTTTGCGATATCTGAGAAAATCGAGCAGACCTTTGTTTCTGCATCATTTTGGCTGGAAACAACATTCGTGCCGGCATGGAAACGCCGGCTGAAGACATTTATGAACTCTTGATGTCGTATACTAGTCGCTTTTGAAGATAAAGGAGGCACATCTGGATTCAGCACCACGGACAGCTCCGACACAACAGCCAAAAAAAAAAGAAGGGACGTTTATCTGGGCGAGAAAATGTAAAGAAATGCAGTAAATAGGATTCAGCCAAACGGTCACAAAAAAGAAAAATAAGCAAAGTAATTATTTTAAAAAAAAAATCCTCTATCAGCAAAAACACCATCAGGCCACACGAAGTGAAGATTTAGACACTACTGTTATGTAATGAATTAGCGCCTGTAAATAAATCGAGCGCATATCAAGATGATGTACGTGTATAACATTCGTAAGGAGACGCCTGATAGATGTGGGCTGAATGAATGCAGCAGTTTGATTGGCTGCAAAAACACGATCCGTGCAGGCGTCCATTGGATGACGCAGGGGGGGCGCGTCGAAGCCCGAAGTCCATCAAAGTCTTCTGTAGGTTTGCGGGCGAGGGGGCTCCTGCGCGGTCGAGGTTAAGGAAGGAGACGCGCCGCCCTAACGCATTAAACATCATCACCTTATACCATTTCACAAAACCAAAACACGAACGCATTCGTCTTTCGTGTGGTAAATATCCCTGCGTTTCTGCGACGGCCCCGGCTTTTCTTCACCGACGGCTGTCAAGTGTTGTTGTTGCTAGCTGTTACATAACGACCGGTCGGGATGCCTTCGTTCATTATATTTTCCGACAGGTTGCCTTTCAATCGTGCATTTGATAAAATAACCCCACCAAGCAGATTTATATTATATATATATATATATATATATATATATATATATATATATATATATATATATATATATATATATATATAGCTCAGATGCAATGGCTTCGGTGACATTTTCTTGTTTTGTTTATCACTCCTCGCCATCCGCTTAAAAGCAACGCCGACCTGAAGAGTTCTTGAAGAAAAAAAACCATCCACATCAACGAAAGCGTAGCTGATATTTAACGTTTGACGGTCATTAGCTTAGAAACAACCGTAAGGAGGGCTCGATTACCAACGTGGCCTTGCACAGATTTTTCTTCGGCTAAAATGATTCATTTGCGCTGCTGGCTATTCAATGTGACATTGCTTCGCGAGCAATTCCCGACATTTTACAAACGACGGCGACGTTTTGATGCAAAGCGTATCTATTTCCTCGCTGGATTTCATATTCGTAAATGTTATACGGAGTGCGGCCAGTAAATAACTACGCACCCGAATCGTTCTCTAGCTGTATTTATGTTTGGGTTTTTTTTCCGCGCGGACACGGCTACGTTTAACGCGATCCGACGATGCGCGCGAGACCCACCGCAAACAAGCACCGAAAGCGACTATTTAGGATAAAACAGGAGACTTGAACAGAAACGCCACACACAAACAATACCCGGGTCATATATGCAACACCATACAATGATATTCGGCGTAAGCCGTAAGGTGAAAATACGCTGGTTTCCTACCGGGAACGACGTATGAGCGCTGTGCGGTTTTCTCGTTCGCAGTGATAGAAGGTGACCCCGCGCCAGATCACGATGTACGCAGCGATGTGTTCGCGCTCCGCCGGTGGGGGATGGTTCACATGCGTGATGCCCGACGACAGGGAACCACCGACAACCCTGACGACTTTCTCGAGGATGGGAGGAAAAAAAACGCCACTGATATTTGACGCTTGGGGATCGCTTCTTTTTTTCGGAATTGATTCAGTTCGTATTTTAGAATAATTTTTTATTATAGACTTGTTTAAATGTTATTTTCTCGGCATCATGTGGGTACAATTATGTTTTATCTCGATTATATATATATATATATATATATATATATATATATATATATATATATACACATATATATACATATATATATATATATATATACATATATATATATATATATATATATATATATATATATATATATGTATAAATCTGTATATATACACATACACACACACACACACACATATATATTTGCTTTCTTTTGTTTGTTTGTTTGTTTGTTTGTTTGTTTGTTGTCTGTATTGGTACATGTATATGACCCTGGTCTACAAAACCAGTCATGTGGGTCAATTTTTGGAAATTGAGATTCACCTTAAAGCTGAATAAATGATCTTTCTTTCTTTCTTTCCACTGTATGGTTTGTTAGGATGGGACAATATATGGCCAAGATGCAACTATTTGACAATCTGGAATCGGAGGGTGCAAAATAATCGTCAACATAAATATATATACACACACATCCCTAGAGATTAAAAGCAACTACTATTCTACACAACTAGTTCAAAGTCAGAGCTGGAAGCTGTATGTCACGGCACATCTTTGATTTCTACCCCGTCACATAACAGAAATTTAACATGCATGGTAAAACACTAACCTAACTTAGCATTAAGAAAATGCATAGTTTATTTCCCCACAAATATGAAGATTATAAGTTCCTTTTAGTCAATCTGAAACATGAAGATATGTTTTGGTACTGTCTCTACTGAAACATCTGGAGTGCTTTCAGGAGTGACAGACATTGGTGTTTTTTTGTTGGTTTTGTTTTGGTAGTGACCATCTTAGATGCTTTTGAGCCAAGCTTAAAAATGCTAATCAGCACATGTTTAGCTAGCACAGTTCTGAACAGTGCTATACTTTTTTTTTTTTGCTTGGTAGTGCTTAAAGTTAGATTATTATTTTATTTCTTTTTTTACTCTTAAACACATTTACCTCATATACAAGCACTTTAAGCTCTTAAAGTATGCAGTCTTGTTTTGCTAACCGTAGACTACCCCCAGAAAAGTGCACGTCTTTTTTGAATCTTATTCTTCTGGAGTCTTATGGTTTTTGTGTGGATGAACATTTATGCATAATCATACACCCATGCCTGCCCTTCAGGTTAACTTAAAAATGCAAGCGTTATGTAATCTTTGCTCAAAGGATATAAACATTATGTAAAACACATTAAATGCGATGTCAGTAAGACCGAAAAGTACCTAACTCCGTCTTACTCATGGAGCACACGAATCTGATTCAATTTTTCATATCCCTCACACATTTTGGAGAAACTGAAGCTGTGGCATCCGTTGGTGAAGGAGTGATGGAAAGCTACATTTGACCAGATCTACTACAATCAAACTCATCCAAGTCTCGAAAGGGTAAGCATCCAACGAAATCAATTAGTTACTCTTTTGTACCTCGCTGCCGTTTCTTCGCGTTTCATTTGAACACCCCCCGCTGAAGATGAAGAGGAAATGACATCGCTTCCTTTGACAGGCGCGTTCCAAACGGCCGACGGGGTTAGGGACGATGGCTTTGGTTCAGAAAGCGCCTGTGAACCGTACGGTACATCACACACACTACGGAACAACCAAACCTGCTTTTAATAATACGCACGAAAGCACTTTTATGTTTTTATTCACAGGTTGTCGACGACCGTTATACAATCTCAGGTCAAAACGCGTTTTCCCGAAGTCAGACACAGCAGGGATTCTGGGTAAAGGGTGCGCTTGAAACGTTAGAAAAGAGCGACGCTGATGATTCGTGACATGTTTTCAGTTTACTCGAGAAATAATGAAAACTTTACACCAAAACATCTACAACACCGACGATGATGTAAGTGTAAAACATTTTTTTTTCCTTCAAATAGCGTGGCGTTTACAATTCAAGGGCAAGTCTGTTATTAGAAGTGATTTGATCGTTGCTCGTTCACATTCCGCCAACGATTGATCGCATGAATCTTCGCTACTGAAAAACGGCTATTTCACGCAAACACTGGAGGACCAGCATAGCATCGGGTTTATGATCTAAATGATCTCGTTGCAATAACCGGGACATAATTCCCGTTTTAGCCCACGGAGAACATTTTAGATTTGGTAAATTTAGAAGCTACCCCTCAATAAACTAACTTGTGCTTCCTGATTCAAAAGAAAAAAACATCGAAATACTGATAAGACGATCATTTATCATTTGAAGTACGCGCTTGTGACAATTTCATGAATCATAAACGTAAAAAAAAAATATTTTATAATAATTAGGACTAACTAAATCGTTTAAGACCTAGAAAAGTGCATTTCAAAAAAAAAAAGAAATGGCACCGTTAACAGTCATCTACAACGACTCAACAGAGGTCAGTGGATATCCAGTGTCTGAACAGAAACTACGATCGAGCTGTAAACATTTCGAATGAAATCGATCCTCTTACAGGAGAGGCGGTTTATTAGGCAGACAGCTAACCTTGGCATCAGGTCCTTGGATTGTTCACGTTACTTCACGCGCACAAACTCACATACTGCGCATAGATCCACGCGCGTACGCGACTAGAAACTCGGAAAATTGGTATTGTTGCCGTTGCGTTATGAATACTGGTGCAAAGCCCTCAGAACGGTAAGAACGAAGAAGACGGAGATTTATGATACCGATGTCCAGAATGTGCTTCCTTGCATTGGATCGCATTAAGCCACTTAATCCAATGCTTTCTAGAGACGCCGTCACACAAAGACGTTCCTGAAACCTCGATCAAGACCGCCTTCGATGATTTAATCGTATGACGGCACTCGTTAAATCATTTTAAAAGTAGCTGCGTTTGAGAGAAATCCCCAACATTATTGTGTAAAGTTGGCAATGAGACTAAGCTTTCAACCGTTTGGATCGATTTAAGACCTAATCTCTCTTTTGTTTAGCGGTTTAAAGAATAAAGACTTTGAATATGCGCTTCATGCAAAAACTCACCCAACTCTATATAACAGCGCATCCGTAGGAGCTAAAGGCAAACACGGCAGAGCGAAAGGGGCCAAACGTTTACCACCACGTCATTACAAACACTCCCGACGGCTGCTTTCTCTTTAAACGCTACTTATTTCAAGACGCGAGAGTCGAGAGTAGCTGCGTTCAGCAATCCCGGCGTTGGGGAGAGAGAATCTCATGCAAGTGTTCCCTAAAACGAACGAAGAAACACACGCCGAAGACTTCGTGCGTCTCGTGATCTTCATCTGAACGCTAAAAAAGGCTGGTAAGGCGATCAGCTTGTTGATGTAGCCGTTAAAAAAAAAGGACGGGGACAAAAAGGTAAGGAGAGTTTGGTGGTTATCTGATGCTGGAGAGAGAGTTTTGATTGATGTTGTAAGTGGCCACCAGAGACGTGCCGTTGCTGGTCACAGAGTCCTGACGAAGGGCTTCGAAGTAAGACGCCTGCACGGGTTTGTGACACTGCAGCACACGCCGGGCCTCTTCCGTCTTAAACCACTCCCTCTTCCTGCCTGAGGACAGCAAGAGACGTTACGGCACGGCTGCGCGGAATTATTCCGTTCGAAGAATTTTTAGCGCTCCTGATATAAAAATGATCGCTGCAGGACACTGCCTTTTCCACTTAAAAGCTCGGACCACCCCAATGTTGAAAAGCTCAATTCGTCTTCAGAACACAATTAGAGATCTTTTGGATGTAAACCGGGAGTCTCGGGACTGTCCCGTCGACTGCCGGACACAAGAGTTTATGAAAGACGTCGTCCCAAAATCAGTGCATCAATCTGAACGTTAGGAAATGATAAGAATACTTTTTGTTGAATGAAGTCATTATTTTTATTTTCTCCGAGCTTCGTAACCTTCGGACTGAACCGCTGACGGCAGATGAGCTATTCTGATGACGTCTTTCATACTTTCCTGCGCCTTGACGGTCAGTCAACGGGACGGTCGCAAGCGTTTTCATCTAAAATCTATTAAAAATTGAGCATTAATGACAACATTTTTATTTTGGGGTGGAGTAAACCTTTAATGTGGTCGCTGCCGCTATCAAAATAAATGACAGAATCACGGGACTGACAGCAAAACAGTATTTTTTTTGTCCCGTTCTTACCTATATTTACTGAATCCTCCCAGTCCTCAAGAACTTCAGTTACGATGAGAACGTAGACATATGTTCTATGCTTTCTGTCTCTGTTCTGTAAAGATCAACACGGTTTTTTTAGCAACGATTGCAATGTTTTTTTGTTTGGTTTTTTAACACATTTTAAAAAAATGGCTGCAGCTAATGATTATTTTGATAATAAACCAATCTAGAATTTCTTTGATTAACTGGATGTAAAAATCTAATTACAAATAAATGTAATTTAAAGAAGATTTATTTTTTTTTTTTTTTAAATGTTATTTCCCATTCTGCCCAATGTTGTGTTGGAATATAAACGTGAAATATTATAAGCAATTTTTCCCTGCTTTTTTGTATTCCTCACCTCCTTGTATTTTAATAAAAGGTGCTCAATATAGTTTTTAATTTTTTATTGTTTTTACTCGGTCAACTTGGTTCTGGTGATCAAAACCACCAAAGTTACAAAATGAGTTATTTTATTGTTTCGCTTTTGTTTGTACCTTATTATCATGAAATATGCATTTTATTTTCTAGTATAAGCATACTGCTGACATTTACTTGTGCATTATATTAGAGAAAAAAAAAGGTCACGTATGTAAGATACCCATCATAAAAACAACTCATCTCAACTTTTTTAATGCATTGCTGTGGAGTCAACTTTCTTTTATAATTCTTGTCAGAAAACACTCACCTCAAAAACGCCTACCAATCGTCCTAATGTTCCTTTTACTCCCGCCTGCGGGAATAAAACAAGCGTGAAACAAGGTACGGTTCGTCAACACTCGTTAATGTACCAGGCGCTAACAGGAAGCCAGACTTGTACAGCGTCATCTGATCTTGGTCAAACGTTATTTCCCGTACACTAGTGCATATTTAAATTTCCTGTTGTTTAAACACACATTAGCTCATTTATTACATATACACATATATATACATATATATATATATATACATATATATATATATACATACATATATATATAACATACATACATATATATACATACATATATATACATATATATGTATATGTATGTATGTATATGTATGTATATATATGTATGTATATATATGTATGTATGTATATATATATGTATGTATATATATATATATATATATATATATATATATATATATATATATATATATATATATATATATATATATATATATACACACATACACACACATATACCATATATGACCCATACCATGTGTTTTGGCCACTTCTACAAATAAACCCATGCTACTCCTGAGCGCTCACCTCCTCACACACCTCCCTGACAGCAGCGACGCCGGGCTCCTCCTCGGGCTCCATGCCTCCTCCAGGAACGATCCATCGATCCGGATGACTGCTGCTGCTCACCAGCAGCACCTGACACACACACACACACACACACACACACACACACACACACAATCATTTTGGATTCATTAAACTGGGTACGATGAGGTGACATTGTTTCACTCACACTCAACCAGCGATCATTAAACGAAACTTAATGTAAAAGCACCAACAAAATGCTTTCCGCATACCATGAAGAACTCCTAAAGTTCCTCCTCCTACGTTACAGATGTCTTAACGTCGCTGTAGTAATTAGCATCTTTATTTCACAACAAATAGCTTTTACAGCATCGCTGTGAAAACAAACCTGGTAAGAGACGGGGAGGATTTGGGCAGGTTCTTAGGGAATTATACATAAACAAGCACGTAATAGTTTTATTATTTAAACTTTACAACTCGACTGAATCTACTGTCAGATTAAGAACACTTAAAATGCATGTGCTGTAGCGTATTCTTCAACAGCTCAGGTAATGGCTACACAATGATTGCTGTAGAAATGCATATTAATATTTACAACAAAAAAAAAATTCCCATATTTTTTGTATAGGCTTTGCCCAAAATCTAGCTTTGACGCCTATTAGGGGGAATAATGCTTTCTTTAAATTCTATAACATTTTAACAGAGCAACATTGGAAAAAAAGATCCACTTCTACTAAATGCATCAGATTTAGATAATAAATTAAATACTACTGTAACAATATTGATGGTGATAGGCAATTATAATGTTTTTGAAATTTACATGATGGTGCAATGGCATTTGTTGCACATGTAAAACGTCAAATTCGGGTTAAGACCTCATTATGAGTTGGACGAGATCACAAATTCACTTTGTTTTTAAAGCAGTAACAGTTATAGTGTCGTACTGGCGTACATTATAACAGTAAGTTACTAAATACCGTTAGGTGACTTATTCTCTCGGAAACAAAACAGATGTGAGCAGATACCGTTTAGTGGCCTTACAATGCCCATATCCCTCACACAGACACGCACAACCGCACCTGCACACGTTATTAAGCGTATTTTTGTCGATATGTTTGTTAGTTTGACGTGAATAAAGCAGCAGTGATTGCTGGCGTCACCTCCTCCTCGCGCTCGCTCCTGAAGCACAGGCAGGCCGCGCGCTTCTTGTAGCCGTCTCTGTCGTAAGTGCGCGTCTGGTTGGACTTGAGCTTTATCATCGCGCTCAACCGATCAAAGTCCTCAACTGCTGCCAAGTCCGCGCCTCTCGCTGCTATCCCGCGCCCGAAAACCCTTCTACAGGCCCTCTGCTAACATAAATATTCCCTCCGTCTCTTCATTTTGTGAGTCTTGTGAGCTTGCCTCGCACAGACGCCATTACTCTGAGCTCTGCGTAAATTGCGTTGCATTATGGACGACCCCGAAGCGCGTTTCCGCTTCGTGAATATGACGTTGCGCAGTTTAGAGGTGGAACCGGCTCAAAGCGCAATAACAATAATAAAATAATAGAAATGGTTGTTAAGATCAGTTTTGTAATATTCGGAAAAAATAAATGTTTTATAAAAATATTATTAGTATTATCATTCATTAAACCAACTGTCATTGTGGAATGAACGGATACGTCTTCATAATTTGACAGAGGTCTTTGAAACCTTTCTCCGGCTCTGTGAAATCTCCAGACTACAAACGAAGAGTCAGGGGGCGGTCCGTGCTTTTTAGCCAATCAGAGAGCCCACTCTGTCTGTCAATCATTGGATTCGATTGGAATTATTGATATAGGATTGGCTGCTATGCCTTTTAGAAGGCGTGGTTTTTAAACTATTTTAGGGTGTCTTTCGAAACGAGTACACAGAAGTGTAAAAGCATGGAAAGAAATTGTGTGTGTGTGTGTGTGTGTGTGTGTGTGTGTGTGTGTGTGTGTGTGTGTGTGTGTGTGTGTGTGTGTGTGTGTGAGACAATGATAGGAATACCAGTAAATTTTGACCTTGTGGGGGCATTTTTTAGGTCCCCATGAGGAAACAAGATAATAAAACGTAAAGAATTATATTTTTTGAAAATCTTGTCAGTAGTTTCCTGTAAGGGGTAGGTTTAGGTGTAGAACAATAACACATACAGTCTGTACAGTATAAAAACATTACACCTATGAAGAGTCCCCATAAAACATGGAAACACAACGCGAGTGTGTGTATTTATTTAACATGTACAACTTTTTTTCTAATATTAATAATTATAATATTGCAAAATCATGATACTTTTATTCAAAGCGACTAATAAAATCAACAAAAGACCAATGGCATGTAAATGTTTTTTTAAAAAAAAGCTTTTTTTCATATGCAGTCTGTATGTAGATATATGATATATGATCGATGTGATATATGCTATGATATGATGTGTGACATGACAAGAGACATGATACGATACGATTATATGTGATAAAGAAGTGGCGACATCTGCTGTTCCCGGCGTTCAATGGGAGCGCTGTAACTCCTCCTCCCAGCTCCTCCGTCATCGTTTCGTTTTCACCGCAGGACCTGCTTTCCGTAAACACTGACAGAGGAGCTTGCTGTCAAACTCATGACTTGCGTTATAATAACTGGATTTAATAAGTCTCCTCGCAGTGAAGAGACACTGCTCGGGCTCTTCTGACCGGTTCAGGTGGGTTCGCTTTAACGGCTCGACGGTGAATTTTGACTGGTCTCGATGCTTTCACGTGAGTCAGCAGACGCGGCCGTGTTATTAGCGTTCATAAATATCACGACGGGCTTGAGCTTATCGTTACTGCTCGCCGTAGTGATGCGGCTAACGTAAACGAACGGTCGCGGGGCATATATGCGGTGTTTTCCCGCATAGTCGTGTGCGATGTAGTCTCGTTATTGTAGCCGTTTTCTTTCCTTTATATAAATATAAGTTTGCCTTGTAAGTGACTGAAGACAGCCCTGTTTTATAACTGCTTAATAAAGCACGACGGCCCAATATAATTGAACGTAATCTTGCTAACATAGGCTACGTTAAAAACAATACCGCAGTATACGCTCACACACATACCATAACCATAATAGGTCTACTAAACTTAATTAAATTATGCTAAAAAAATTACCTAAAATTGCAAAACTATCGTAGTAGTTTTTTTTGTACAGCTTTAATTGAAATAATAATAATAATACATACATACATACAGTACGTTTCACAACGTTGCTGTATTACAGTAATGAGTAAACACAATTACAAAAAAAAAAAAAAAAAATCCAATTTTTTATTTTTTTAATTTTGAAGCGCCCTGAACTTGTTTGGCACAATTAAAAGGTGTAGTAAAAGGAAATGTGTACGCCCGAGCAAATAATCTTTCTATCTGAGAAAAAGTAAATAGGAGAGATCCGATGAAGTCTGAAATAAAATGATTGACAGCTGTTTTGCAGCGTTCCTGTCTGCGTCTTCTTCCACAAATAAGTGTGTTCCGTTGGATTTGACAGTCACTGGCGAGGGCAGAGAGACCATGTGGGAGTCACATGAGTGCAGAAGATGAGCAGTAAACAGCCCCGGTCTGAGTGTGTTACACCATGAACGGCACCACTCACCCCCCTCACACCGTCAGCGGAGACGCCGCCATCAGCTACGTGCTGGTCCCCTTCTTCCTCATCACTGCCCTCGGCGTTGTTGCAGCAGTGGTAGGTGGCAAATCGGTGTATACTAGGTAGCATGCATCGGCAGAGTTTACTACATAGCGTGCATCAGCAGTGTATACTAGGCAGCATGCATGTGTTTCTAATAGTGTCTCACTTGGAGAGGAACTTGAAGTGGATAGAGTATGGAGTAATTTGATTGAGCAGTACATCCAGAAACACAAAAGGCCTTTATTCTTTTATGAATGCGTCTCGACCGCGAGTAAGCTGCATCTTTGCTTACTTCCACAGCTGAAGTAGCCTACAGACTTTATGAAGTGGTGTAACTGGTTTATGCGTGTTGCAGGCATTGCATCTGTAGTAATGCTAATGTCTTATTGTTTTATAGGTGATGTACATAAGACGAAAGAGGAGGTAATTCATTACAATTATTAAGATATTAAATGTTTGTTATTTAAAAATAGTTAAAAACAGTTTTTGATGTGGTTTATAACGTACTGTACCGTTTATAACGAAACGAAATCCATAATTTTTTCCAGCACGGTCTAAAGATGATCCGTGTCAAATTTAGTAAAAAAAAAAAATTGTTTTTCAACACGAATCAAAATGGCGTACAGGAAGTTCAGCCAATTGTAATAAAATAAGGATTGATGTTCTCGACATGATCCAGTTTCATTACAATAAGCTAAAGTCAACAAAATTATTGGCGTTTTTTGGATATTTCATTATAACAAAACGTGGTATGGTTATCCAATTCTCTCCATAACGTATTGGAAACGTGATCTCAGCCTTTTTTGGCGAAAATCGGATGAATCGTCTAGGGCGAGTTCGAAAAAGTAGGTTTTACGAACAATTGAAAATACGCGACCTTACGATTTTTGAATTTTGGTGTCCATTTGAATCGGCATAAGGCAAGGAATCAGAGGAAAACTAATTTTCCTTTTGTGGCTGAATGGTTCAAAAGTTAGTAGCATATGCTTTTTGAAAGTACCTGTTTGATACCATTCGGTGCTTTGATACGATCGAAAAAAAGCGCTTTATAAATAAAAGTTTGAGTTACAGACTTCAGATTTGCTATGGACACTTTTGAGACTCTCCTCCATCGCTGTGCCAAATTTCACAACTTTCTTGAGTAGAACATCAGCATATTAAGGCCGTGTGACACCGGAGAAACTGGAGACGTGATGCTGCGAATAAAATATATATATTTGACTATATTACTGAGTTGAACGAATCCAGCCTCTAAAACGCAGAAGTAGATGAAGGGTCTAATACAGCGACAGATGGACTTTTTATCTTCTGCCTGTGTGTCTGTGCGCTTTTAGGATTGATAGACTGCGGCATCAGCTGCTTCCAGTTTACACTTATGACCCAACCGAAGAGCTGAACGAGGCAGAACAGGAAATACTTTGGAAAGAGGAAGACACAAAGGTAATCCATCCTGTTACGAAATGAAAAACGCTGACTCCCGGCGCACTATTGAAAGAAAATGTCAGCGCAGCCATATTAATGCTTTCATCTCATTCAATTGATCTACAGTGACAGTGAAGACGTTTATAATGGTGTAACACATTTCTATTTCTATTAAACAAAAAAACTGTGAAGCAGTACAACTGTTACATCGATAACACTATTTTAGCTGTAGCTATTGCAGCTATTTTCACAGCAAAAAATGACGAGAATATAAAAGGCGAAGTCAAAAATCATCTCTTTTTGAGCCTCGGAGGATCCTGTCCAAACTCTTGCTGTACAATTACAAGAAAACTGTTTGCTAGAATATGATTATGTGCTTAAGCATTAAGATTCGTACTAAAGAAGCCAAACCTGATCGTTGTGCCAATACTTTTGATTGGAAAATAGTCATTTTACAAATGCATGCAACACTTACTCAGATTTCCTAACTAAAACTAGCACGTGGTCAACTTTAAGCAAAATACATATTTTAGAGGATACGTCACCTTTTTATAGATATAGATCAAGATAAAAAAACATATATATATATATATATATAGACAATGTGATTTTGCGGCTTTTTTTCTGTGTTTGGGTGTAAATCAGTGGTTATTTTTGGGATACTTAATCTCACAGGAATCACAATATTTGTGATATCAACTTTACATTTGGAGCATAACTTGGTTAGACACATGGCTTTGTTTTTATCACAGTACTTTTCTAAAGTATTTATTTTATGTCAAATAAAAACAAATTAGTGTACTGCATTATCCGCATTTTATTTTATTCATATATTTTTAAAAGCTTTGACTTTCAGAGAACTGTGTTGTAACAAGCATTAATAAAAAAATGTACTGTTAAAAAAAAAAAAATTAAGCGAATTTTTTCCCCAAAAGGGGCGACATCCTGAGGAATAAAAGCATTAAAATAAAAGTAAGAGTCAAGTTTTGAAAAAAAAATAAAAAAAAAAAAATTTTTTAATCGATAAAAAAATTAAAAATATATATATATTAAATATATTAAACAATTAGCAAAAGCATATGCTCCTTTGTTCATTTTAATTGCTTTCACTGTCTTCATTGCTTTGGATAAAAGTGTCAGCTAAATGACTAAATGTATGTGTATTATTTGAGTCCCAATAACATGAGAAATAGCAAGAAATACACCTTCTGCTGTCTCTTTACGGTTTCGCTCTTTATATGGTTAAGAGTTGATTTAGACACATGACCACATATTTACAACACGCCTGTTGTAAAAAGCCTGCGCGAAACCTGTTCAGCTTTGTAATAAACTGCATCCAAATATGAGCAACCTTTTTTTTTTGCATTTTCAGGTGGTCCAGGGTTGGATGAGAACGTATCAGCAGCGCAGACCCCTGCTCTCCAAGGACCCTGATGCATGAAGATCAGCTTTGCACGTAATCTGTGAACCTGGTCAATAACTGAACGCCGTCTCATCGTCCCACGTCGCAGATTCCCAAGATGGACATTTTTGAGCAATAAGCTACTGATCCTTCTGAGTCTGAAGGAGCTTTAGTGACATGAGAAATCTATAGGCAAGCGATGGGATCATATTGTTCACCTCAGGTCTCTTCTCATAAATACGGTCCAGCTGAAGCAGTCTGAATAGCGAGACCCGAGAAGGATGTCAATACGCCACTGTGTTACGGTTTTTTATTTATTTTAGCTGTGTGTATCCTGCTGATATTCTGTGCTATTAAATCCTCAGCAGAGCTGTTTTACTGAGTGTGCATGAATGTGATCTGGCACTCAAGGATCTCTTTTATTTTTCGTTCTCCACGTAAGTTTGTTAACCCACTCGTTTCCTGAACGCTGGATGGGCTCTGAAAACCTGTATCTATTTTTTTATCTAAGATAAAAGATAAAAGTGAATTTACAAAAAAAAAAAACATCTATATATATTTATAGAACCGTTGCCGGAAAATATGTTTTCAGATGTTACTGTGAAAAAATGTATCTACATAGTTTTCAAATAATAAGCCATTTTCTTTCAATGTGAAAATAAAGAGAAGAGTAATAACATGCAGTAAATTTTAGAACAAACTAATGTGTTCATAATTGATTCTACATTAACATAATATGGTAATACGCAATACTGTTTTGTAGACCTTTACAATTATTTGTATTATTTTGGGCATAATTTCCGTAGCTATTAATATTTCATAACTAGAGCAGTGAAAGGAACAGATGTCTGTAGGATGTCTGCAGTATTAGTATTAGTTTGCCAATGTCAATTTTGTTTATGTAGCACAATTAAACACAACCATAGGCTGACCAATGTGCTGCACACACACACACACACAAAAATACACAATAATAACTAAAAGAAACAATACAGTAAAAAAAACGATCTCGCTGATTCAATGGCAAATCAAAAAGGTAGGTTTTCCTGTCTAATTACTATTCATGAGCCTCTCTTCTGATTGGCCTGTTTCTTTCTGAGCGACGCAAGATCAGGCCAATCAAATATTACGACGTCACAATTACGTCAGCGCTGTTCTATGAAGCCTGATTAAACGACTTCAAAAGGTCTTATATTCATCTAAAAAAGTAGTTGTTGCAGGACTATTTTTTCCTAATATCTTAAGACCGATAAGTAAAGAGCCTATAATCGGCTAAAAACAGAAGGATCTAGGTTCTTAAGCAGGGAATAGAAGGTTTTAAACACAGTAATACAGAACTCAAAACATTGATTTATTACGGTCACGAGATTGAGACCCACTGTATCAAAAACGTGTTTCAGTAAAATATGGTGGAATAAGCATCAATGATACAATACAGCATTCATCATGTTTTTGCGATACACTCTGAAAAATTAAAGGTGCTTCACAAAGATTATAAAAGAGTTAAAGAACGTTTGACAGAAACTATTCTTCCATTTCATCACTCAGAAAAACCTTCACCAATTTAAGAGTAATATCAGCTGCAACTATTTGTAACTTAAAATCTATAAGCAACATATATATTGTATGTTTATGTATTTTAAGTATTTACACAAATCCTATTCTCTCTCATACACACATATACATATATACATACACGTTTTTGTTTTGATCCAGTTAAGTTAAAAACATTGATTTAAGCTATTACAGTTCATCTAGAAAGTGGCTTAACTTAGGTAGAAATGCAAAAAATTCTGAAGACTCCGTAACCATTTGGATAGAGACTTCGAACCAATTTGTTTTCTGTGGTTGGGGACAAAACATCAAGAGCACTATTTAAGGTTAGATCTCAATTTATTTTTTTAGTCGTATGGCACCACTTAAAAATCATACAAGATTTAACACGGGGAATTGCACCGCTTAAAAACAACCCTAAAATAAATACAGTCACACAAAAGATATGTACGAATTCTTAACTTTATTACCATTTCGAATATAAATTCCTGCAGTCCACAATAGAAAATGCAGAGTGTACACATTGAAAAGACTGATCCCAAATAAGTTGTGTGCATGGGCACATAAAAACAAGACATCGGTATTGAAGGGGCATGTTAAAAACCACTGCGTCAAACAGCCATAGTACCATCATGATCTACTTAATGGGGGCTCAGAGCTAAGCAACTAGCAGGATGTAGTTTATTATAAAGAGAGAGGGAAAAAAAAAAAAAAAAGCCCTAACCTTCAGGTGCCACACTAAACCATTTTGTCCATGATATAACAAATCAAAAAGTCAATTCAGTGCACCAAACAAGTACGTATAGAAAAATAAAACTAAAAACACACAAGCCTATATTCTCTACCACAGTCTGTGAACATGTTATGCATCTCTCGGACTCAATGCAGTCATTCCTGTGGTGTGTCCAGACATTTATATATGACAAAAAAAAAAAAAAAAAGGTTCTGTTCATTGATGCACACTGCTGTAAGCGAAATCAGTTTAAAATGAAAACGCAAAAAACCCCACACCGGAGACAGCTGTAAATGGATCAGAAACGAACACGCTTGCCAAAGGCTGCACTGAGACCAGTTGAACATCGTCAGGAAAGAGAAGAGTAATCCGTCATAGGCTGTTGTAAAGTGAGGTATGAATGTGACGGTCAAGTCCAGAGTAGAACTGACCTGGTTGCAGTATTCCGGGTTTAATTAACCATGTTTGTAGCAGCATTAAGTTCTGAGAGGAGACCCAGTCACTGGACCGATCAGCGTTCCCTGACATGGAATTTAACACGTCAAAAAAAAAAAGAAAAAGAAAACAAAACACATCAAGCGAAAGTTGTCTGAGTGGACTGTAAGGGACAGAAGAAGAAGTTCACAAGGACTTCGTGAGCAAAAATGGAATGATCTAGCATGTTCAAAATAAAAACGTAACTGCCTCCAATCCGTGAATTACACAGGCAGACATTTAAAAGCACTGCTGGTGTCTAATTATTTGCGGTGCCTTTTTTTGGGGGGAGCAAAGAGGAGTTGGTTGTAAAAACCTAGCCATTTCCACAATTAAAGCCAATCGTCTTCCTCCAAAAACGACATTTTGAACGCGGCCAGATGAGCACCGTTCCGTAGCACGTCCAGGAAGTGAACTACGAGAACGGACCAAGAGCGACTACGTAGTTTTTCGCGGGCCAGTAAATTTAAATCGCAGGAATCGGCGAAATCATGATGGTGGCAAGGGCATCGTTTAAAAAAAAAAAAAGTTCTCACAACAAAGCATTCGATGATATGTTGATTACAAGTTAAAAGTCCTCTAGATTATGCTCACTCGAAAAAACAAAAAAAAAACGCTCGTTTAATTTCTAGCTCGAATCATGGTGTAGCTAAAAAGTATAACCGGAGACGTCGAGTTAACCACACACGCACACGCAACCCAAGTAAAAACGAGTAGGTCAATTCACCTTTGTCCAGTACACAACGACATGAATTTCACACAACCTACCATATTTTAGATTTAGTCGTGTAAAAATAAACTTGAATTCAAGGCCTGAAACCATTTGTTTGCGAAAGAGAGGAAACGTCAGTATTTTGCAAATCGCTTTGTGTCAAGCCGCCATCAGAGCATATCTTTGTCCAGTATAATGACAGACACTTTCGACCAATTACCCATTGAGTGCGAGACGTATACGTACACGCATACACGTGCGCATGCATCCGTGAATGGACATACAGTATTTTGAGTCTTTTTCCAGTGGTGTTACACAGAGAAGGCGCATGAAGTGTGCAGGCCTCCCTGATGCTAGGGGGCACTAGAGCGTAAAGGTGAATTGGAGGGTGAGGGTGGCACTAGTGTAAGGGGAAGAGGGAGGGGGGAGGGGTCAGTCCAGCTCTGGTCAACAGGAAGAAATAACGTTGGATTGTGAGGTAGCACGAGTTGCGAGTTACTGTTCCTCTTCCTCCTCCTCCTCTTCTTCCTCAGAGGACTTAGATGGCTGCTCCTCCTTTTCCTGAAGAGACAGATGGCAACAAGAGGTCAGACAAGGATGGGACTTGCATTGTGGCATACAAAATGTAAATCAGGTTGGACAAATGTTGAATTTAACAGACATGGTTTTTACAACGGCATGCACCTTTCAAAGCTTGCTTGAATTGTCTTAAGAGACTGCCACAGATTCAATCCCTCACAGCCTCAGTTTCACTCTTGTCAATTAAATATGGTCCTCTCTTAACTATAGGCATCATTTGTTAATGGGCAAGTATTTCCTTGATCTTTGGGGGCCAAATGTGACTGACTGCAGTCTGTCTATCGCTAATAAAAAACAAAAAATCCAAAACACTGAGTCACTGACTTGCTCACTCATAACCTGCTCCACTAACGCAGAACACTCCTCTAGGTAACTATGGTAACACTGCTGCTAACTTCAACACTTTCTGGAAATGCTTAAAGTGGACATATGTGGGGAAGACGATAAAGCGATAAGTTGACCTAAAATTTTTTAATTGTCATTGTTCAACTTAATTTGTTTCAAAGGAACAATGTGAAAATATGATAAACTCAGAGCTCAAACCTTCACAGAGTTCCAAATTCATGAGAGCTCTGATCCTCTATAGAGAGCAAGGGAACTACCTCCGTCAATAAAACAGTGCCATCAGGGGTTCAACCATACTTTTACAAAGCTACAAGAAACATGTACAGAAGAATACAAAAGTTACCCCAAAAGCCTTCTCGTAGCATTGTAAAATTGCTGATGTCACGTGGACTGTTTTAATGATGTCCTTTAAGTTTTGGACCTCAATCGTTGTAGTATCCTTGCTCTCAATGGGTGAGTCAGAGACAAACGAGGTCTTGCAGTTGAACAATGCAAAAGGTGAGTAAGTAATGAGCAATGCAATTTTTGGCTGAACTACCCTTGTAAAGGCATAAAAAAAAAATAAAAAAAACATTTTGCATGTACCTCCACTCTTCTAAATCAGATCAGATCCTCCTGTTTGAATGACTAAGTGGAGGAAACGTCCCGGCATGGCCACGATAACTAGTAGTGTGACTCAAAGCCAGAGGTTCGTGTGACTCAACTGGCCCGGATTCCTGCGGACATGTTTGAATGAAGAAAACTACACTCTAGCGCCAGAAGCGTGCCTCATGTGAGAGGAATGCAGCACAAAGACACGGGGCTGATGACTACACGGTGAGCTGTCGAGGAAACGGGGGCTCTGCCAAACTAACTTAACAGCAAAATAAAAGGCTTCGAGATATTTGATCTGCTCCTATAAACAAGACCTACAAGGGAAACGAAGGGGGAGAAAGAGCTGCGCGAAATCCCTAGCGAGAAGCAGTCAAATATTTTTGTTGTTGCCCGTGGCAACTTCCCACCCCACAAAACACCCGTTCAGCCTTGTGGTTTTTCGCTATAAATGCCCACGAAATGCACTATACAAATGAAAACTCACCGCTTTCTTGGGCCGTCCTCTGCGCTTCGTCCCTGCAGGTGCCGAAGCCGTTGCTGTTTTCTGAAAGAGAAAGAGAGAATAAACGTTGTGCTACGCGTGCAGTCGAGCACCAGAGAGCGCTGTTGGGCTCATGCTGGCAGGGGGCCCAGGGGCAGCGAGTTCATTGGCCATTATATTGGAAACGGACATGAGCAGCACGCAGTGCACTTCAGTTCGCCAGCCACCTGGTCCGGAGCTCAGAGACAGCTGGTACGAGCGGGCGAGAGAAACGGCAACACACGCGTGTGCACACACACATAAACAAAAGGGAAGAGGTGGTGTGTGTGTGTGTGTGTGGGGGAAGGGTCGGCGGGTCAGCTGTCGTCATAACAATGGATGGAGGGGAAGGAAGGGTAGAAGCAGGGGGTGGGGTTATCTCAAAGACTGCACTGCTGCCTGTGCACCTGCAATGCACAGAGCCTGCTACGCCACAGGAAGCCAGCAGGAAGTCAAAAGATTCAACCGGAATTGAGCAACTGGTTTTATCTGCACGCTCTAACAAAAACAAACTGATCGGGTCACACTATTAAACAGAAAAGGAAAAAAAAAAAAATGTATAAATATGAAGAGCTACGAAACTGCCTGCAAACAAAGCAAGTTGGGCATAATTACACTTATAAATTAAACGTTCCAGAAGATTCCATAGACTCTTCATTCACACTTTATATTGGGTGGACTACTACGTAGTTGCAGCAGTAAATAAGTACAGTGTACTGCAGAACACTTTTGCTACTATTGAGGTGACTACAGATAAAGTTAGGGCAGGTTTGGTAGTGTACATGGGTTTAAGGTGTAAGGAATCAATGGTGTATTTATGAATAATTACAGAAATAATTTACAAATCTAGGTTCATAGTTATAAGTGTAAAAACAAGTACAATGCAAAAATCATGCATGTACACGCACACACACACACACTATAACTGCATTATATCAAATGTTTAATTTACATGCAAGTGCAGAGTAGTTAGGGTCGCCTAATATTAAGTGGGACCAGATCTTACACTAAACAGACTTAGCAGTAACACCTTAAAATAATGTAACCAAGTATTGAGTAATATGAATTAACTAAATGCATTTACTATAGGGTTATGGTGATAAGGGCTTGACTTAGTTAAATGCATGTAATTATGCATAATTAATTTTTATTTTAAAAGTACGTTAAACAAAGAAACATTAAAATAGACTGCTACCAAATTCTTCTTTACGTGTCGACCAATTCTGTGGAAATGTTCTTTAGGGACCACAGACACCCATAAGAACTTATTGTTAGCATGTAAACTCAGAGGGCCGGAAGACAAGTGCAGCTTTGTTGGTTTGTCTTTGATGGTGGTTTTGTGCACAGCTACCTCCTGTACGATACTACCAAGACGTTTCTACTCACTTTGCCCCGAGATGCAGTGGAGCTTGGCTTGTTCTTGCTGCCCTTTGGTCTTCCTCTAGGTCTCTTCGGTGTGGGAGACCCACTTGCCTCCTGCTGCAAGAAGATTGAGAATTATAAGCATTTAGAAAAATCTGTGCACAAACATGAGTCAACTGTGGGTTTCCACGTGCTACTGGTGGATAATTTATAAAGCATCCGCTGTTCAAAGTTAACAACTGGTTGCTACTTTAAGACCAACAGGTGGCATGCAGTCATTGGTTGCCAAAAGAGAACCAAATACACTGCAGACAGCCACGGTCCAACTATACCAGACCGCTCAGGGTCAGTGTAAAGAATATTTCCTGCCGGACATATGCAAGTCATAGTGCAAGCGTATCAAGTCTGCTTGTCTTCAAACACGGCAAACCAACTTTGCGTCAATGCAAACCAACATCTACATTATCTGATGTACAAAAAAAAAAAAGAACAGCACACTTGTCACCATTTATAGTCTGTCATTTGACAATTTTACAACTGCACAATGCAAAACAGAGCCAGAAAAAGTGGGACGACAATATGGATGAAAAACTTAACCAGCTTGAATAAGCATATGCAGCTAACCAAGTTCTCAAACCAATCTATCATATTACCTTGCTGCCTTAAGCATGCCAAACAGATGCACTTCAGAATTAAATAGACAAATTTGCAGATGTACAAATACGCATGTGGTTTTTCTGTAGTGTAGTGAAGAAACTAAGACAGTGGTGCTTAATAAGTAATCCATCTTCTTGCATGATGGTGGCCATGGATTACTACTCATAGGCTCTGATTACATGGGTGAGTAATAGAAACTTTAAACCCAATGCACTCTTGAGGCCCTTATGACTGACAGCGGGACGAACCAATCAGACGCCGGCGTTTCCCGCTGGCCAATCGGCGCGCGGCTGAAACAGTAAGTGGGTTACCGCTGGTTTAAAGAGATCATGTTACAGGCCTTGGTCATTCTGCCACTACGGATGACCACTGCACATGTTAAGCGTGTGCAATCGAGTTGAAGATGCTCCAACACAAAGATCTTAATATAGCTTATTAGTTAAGAGCTTTACGAGATTAGTAGCACGCTGAAAAAATGGCTTGGATTTTCTCAGCCCATGTGCAAGACTTTAAAAAAATAAATAAATACATCGCTCGCGAGCATAACTCAACACAGAATAAAAGCAGGGATTCGGTCCCGTCAATATGAAAGACACCGGGCCGCTGAAAACCAGAACGCTCCGTGCAAAGCAATACCTGTGGGTGTTTTCGTGGTCTTCCACGTCCTCTCTTCTCCGCTCCGTCTTTCTCTTTAGGAGCCACTGTGTCCTTGCCAGAATCACTCATTTTGCTTTACTGAAAAGCTGCATGCAAAGAGAGTCGCTCGATAAGCACAATCGTTCCACAAACACAATATCTGGTATAAGCACAGTAACTTACAAATTACAACGCGCACGTTCGGTAAAAGGTAGAAATTAACTTTACAGGGAGCGTAATGAACAAGCGCGCGGAACGACCGGCTTCCCGTTTGTTTACAACACGCGCTAGGCCTGAGCTCGCTCTAATTCAAACCCGACACGACGTCGACTACAAACAAAAAAATATATATTAAATAGCGTCCGTTTGAGTCGTTGGATTTTAAATACCTTAAAATAGCAAATCTGAAATCCGTCGGAAGTTCGCCGTGTTGCGGCGGAGCTTTAAAAGAGAAAGCTAAGAGGCAAACGGTTTCTACGGATACCCCGCGGTTCCAGTGCGAACCGGAACACGAACGCAGCGCGCGATTCGCGCCCTTTTAAATCCCCGAGCGCGTGAAAACACGATTCTGTTGTTTACACTGCGGAGAGCGGTGGTCGACTAAAACAGAAATAGCGGGCAAAAAAACGAAGCGTAAGACCATGGCTTTGTGTAAAACGTCGTTCGAACGATTTTATACAAACTATTTTAGCCATTCGTTTCGAAAGCCCAAAAGTTTCGTTTTTAGAGAATTGCTACGTTTCGCTGTATACAAAAACAACGTTTCTTTGAGAAAATAGCAGACTGCGTTAACTTGCTATACCATTGCGCAAGTAATGAGTTACAGTGAAAAACGCGCCACGGGAGCCCGCCAATCTGTTTACTGTTTGTTAATCCCGTTCAAATGTGCCTCAAAACAGACAAATCTCCCCCATTTCTGTTTTCTATTACTTTTATTGCTCTTGTAGAGAACGAAAAGTGCCAAAGCTTGATTTGAAATAAACGAGAGAGATTTAAAACCTACCCTTTTAAAAGGAGCGGTCGGGACGGCGTCCAAAGCGTGTAAAGCCGCGCGGTCTGCGAGCTGCGAATGAATGAAACAACAATCGCCTTCGGGAGTTTCAGGGGCATTTCACAGGGACTTCCACACCGGAAATAGACGAGGGCGGGGAAAAGCGAGGAGGACGTGCGTTTGAATTGTCGGCAGCCAGTCAGCTGCGTCGGTGGTAGAGCCCTGCCAATCACGTCGCATCGGCGCCAGACACAGCCAACCGTTTTGGTTTGTAATGTTGTTACAGGTTTTTGTTGTTACCAACCCCCTCCCCTCCTTTTTTTTAAAGGTTGGTAGTAAATGTATTGTTACCCTCTTTATTTTAGAGCGATTTTAAAATCACACGCTAAATTTCCAGCAGGCACATTTTTTCCCTTTAGAGTAAAAAAATTATTCCGAAGACTCTTAAATACAATAAAAAGAAAATAAAAAAGTATGCTTTATTGCAACGTGTGTTTTGTCGTATTTGTTTTTGCCCTCTAAAAATCAAGAGTCACCGTTGAGCTGAAATGCATTTAAACTAGCTATTTTAATGCTTGGATGATCATTCGAAGCTACACATGAATCTAGAATGGTTTCGCGAATCACCTTTTAGTTCCCTATAATATTTAACTGACTAGAATTTGCTCTTTGCCAGTACAGTTCCTTTAAAGTAAAATTCTGTATTAATTTAGTTACCTGCGTGGTCTTACTATTAAAAACAAAATAAGGTTTTCTGAAGAACATCTGGGACCAGCTGCACAAACACAGAGATATGTTAAGACTGAATTAAGAGCTAGTTTCCCCAGCTAGCGGTTAACCAAGTGATATCGAGCTTGAGCTACTTCTTTATATTCAAATTTAGAGCAATCTACATTTTTTATGACCAGTCCTGACAATAGATGCAGCCTGCTTTTATCGTGGAGAAAACAAACATACGCTATAATATTGGGTCCACACAACAATGGACTATAACTGCATGGTTTTAGAACAACACTGGGGTGAACTAACCCTTCATTTTTAGTATTCCCAAACCATTGTAAGCCGTTGAAGTTCATCGATCAGTTGTGAGAACCAGCCAAAGAACACATTACTCATCAAGACCAACATTACTCACGTAGCCAATGCACTTAAAGTGACATTCGCATTCATTTAAGATCAGTGCACGAGCTAAACGAACAGCAGCACAGATTCAAACGTCTTCCACGAACACGAGTCGACTCATCTCTGAATGTCCCGAGATGTCCCGACCCTTCAGTGACCCGAATGCGCAATAAGCTAAAGTTACTTTGGATTGTCCCTTGTGGATTGTTCTTATCCATGTGTTAACACCGATCTATACGCTATCAAAAACAACTCTGGTCTGACACCGTTACCGCATGCATTTAAAGAGAAGCGTTAAAGAGATGCGACTTGAGAAAGGCCGGTCTTTTCCTGTCGAAGGCTGTAGGCCAAAAAATGCGTCACATTTACAACACAAAGTGAGGTGTGATGCTGCAGCTATCCGCAACCCTTCTTTGGTCAATATGCATATTGTGTTGCAAATAGGAGTGAAAGCGCAGCACCGTTTAGCACAGCCTCTGGCGCGTCTCACCGACGTGTGTTTTCACAATGGGCCGTTTGGTCGACTGAGGCATCTTTTAAATGCAAAACCGTGCCACTTTTATATAGCATGCAAATAACATGACTAATTCACCCATCCTCGCTGCTTGCAGACGAGTCACTGTGAGTCAGAGAGGACGCTCTAATCAAATTATAACCTTCTGGAATTCGAAACTGAAATAATTTTGTGAATTAAAGAGGGAGGGTTGGATGACAAACAGGCAAAACATTCCTGCCTGAGTATTAAATTAGTTTGAGGTTGTTTTTCATGGGCGCCGAGGCTGTTCTTTCTGAGCCATTTGTCATATATTCACATTTATACCTCAAGCGATACGCAGAGGAGGAAGTATGAATGAACAGCTGTAATGTTTTTTTTCTTCTGCTCAGCATGTGCTCTTCTGGCACTCTAACTACTCGCTTATTTTCTCCATGCACTTCCTGCTTTTCCCGCCGTGTCTTCCATCCCCCACGCCCCTCACACACACACACACACACACACACACACACACGTTCTAGGAGCTATTCACAACTATTGCATTACGTCTTAAACCACCATATGGTAAAACTTGAAATAATAGATCACGACAGTGTCTTGACTTAAAGAGACTTAGCATTTTTTATTGCACGCTTACAATAAGGCGCAAGTAGATGAATAATAAAAAACAAACTCCATTTATCAAATAAAAGCAGTGAAAATATAAATGCAAAATATGGGATCAAATGTTTGGGACTACACTCTGAAGCTATAAAAGCTCATTACAAAGATGTTGTGTATAGATTTGCCTATTTTGCCTTCATTTATAGAGGACAGGAAGTGATACGTTTGGAAAATAATAAAGATATTTGTTCGTCAAAAATAATTGGCATCAAATACATTTGTTTTAAAACAGCAGAATGGTCGCTAATGAATCCGTATCATTTATTACAACGTTTTCTTTTCCGAAGGCGCTGTGGAAGATGCACTTTTGTGTATATGTATATATTTGTAGCCTATTCAAAAAAATTGAAACCCGTGCATTGTAAAAGTTGGCATACACCTTGTTAATGATGGGACAAGGAAAGTTGTCCCATCCGGTTTCTGAAAGATAACCTATATATTAAGGTATAAGACGGATTGAAGAAGCATTTCTTTGTCACTGTAAAAAAAAAATATGAATGAATAAAATAATAAAGGTATTAGTCAAAGCTAAAGATAAATCGCAGTTAAACAGGCTACAGAAAATTCCTTATTAACAAATTAGCTTATTGGGCTCTATTAAACAGCTGGTAAACATGCTGCTGCTCTCATATAGAGGTTATCCATGAATTTAGTTGCATTTCACTACCCCCTGCTGTTTACAGTCCCCGTTTAAAGTACTTTTATACCATTTTCAGTCACTGCGGCGATGTATGTGTGTAGACTCAACCCTCTGGACCGAAAGAAAGTCGTACATGAGCGTAGAAGTGGGTGAATTGTTCCTTCGGACGGACACCGTCGCAGTGTTTTTCTCCGTTCAGTCGTTAATCACAGACGGCTGCCGCGGTCACGGAGCCGCATCTCCGCCGGTTACTCAAGAGTTTGACTCACACACACACACACACACACACACACACACACACTTCAACCATTCGTACACAAACACGGTGGGCTGGCCCGCGGACAGAGAGCGAACATTTATTTTTCTGAATGAAAGCAGAGGAAGGAAGCGGGGCACAGAAACGATCCCCCGCCATTTTTAAAATCTGATTCACTATTACTGAGTCAACTCTGAGTCAGGCGAGCGCGGGCAGCTGAGCACATGTGTCTGCTAAAACCACACTACACAGATGCAAATCTGAGAACAACCATGTAAAAATACTTTTATTGTAATTTATCATTGGTAATTGAACTGAATGAAGTACACTCATCTCTTTGTTACGGTTATGGTTTTTGAGAATTGAGTATAAATTCAGTGTTGCATTCAGTTTCCACTTGTGTGAACTTATAGGAGTATCATAAAAATTAAGGGACACATATATTCCACATTTAAAAGCCTAACTATTTAACTAAATAACTATTTAGTCAAATAAAAATCTTAAAAATAAGATTTGCAGAACTTTAAGAAACTAGTAGATGCGTGTTTAAGAGCAATACAAGTGGGTAAATATTTCCGCGAGGACAACAGCAGCAGGTGATTATGTGCTTTATTCAAAGTTAAACATGTCTAATGTGGGTTTAAATATCATTTTGCATGACCTTATAGATATACACATACTGAAAGCAACAACAAAGTTCACCTCAGAACTTGAAAACAAAATCAAGCAAAGATGACGGTTAAAACTGTGAACCAACAGTGTATTCAAAAACCGAGATGTTATCAGCCACTCAATATGTACATTTGCTGATGTTAAAAAGCTTTAATAGTTGGACACACAAATTGCTGGAAATCCTGTCGTTGCATGTAGTCAATGTAATTTGCCTCTTTGCATGAGAATTTAAAACCCTTTTCTCTATGGTAACTTTTAATACTACACTAATTATAATATAAGTAATATAAATATTTGAAAAAAAAAAAAAATTCAGTGGTCATTAAAGGACCAAAATTAAGTGTTTAGTACCAAAAGAAAAAAAAAATTAAATATACTTTTTAAATTTACTTTATTCAAGTACAACTTAAACCGGCTACTTTTTACTTTTACATTTCTGAAGAAAAAGCATTACAATAATCTAACCTCGAGGTCATAAACGCATGAATTAACATGACGTTGAGAGCATAGGTCGTAGTTTGCATATATTTTTAAGATGAATTAATCTGGTTTTAGCCAGGTTTCTGTCAGACATAGCAGATCTAGGTTCTGATCTTTGATCAAATGATTTATATAAAGTCATAAGAAATAAAAATATTAAGCAGGACCGTGATCAAGAAGAGAAAGTTGAGCATTACATTGCATGGCATGTGAAGAAGACTGAAAACTTTGCACAGAAAGTAACGGACAAAATGTGACAGCCAGGACAAGCAAAAATATACAGGATATTATAGGACTTCCAAAGTTTCTGATAGATAGTATGTAGTATGTTGTGGACCCATCAACATAAAGTGTTAGAAGATATTAAGCACACAGTCTACTAATACTCTAATGACTAGCAGATGACATGTAGAACTTTAAATCAGCAACAAAATCTGAAATTAACTGCCCCATGATTGTTGTTTCTTATGCTCAAATAGCATTTAAAAAGCTTATTTTTCACATTTGACATTCAGGTTTCTATGGGAACTATCCTGCTAAGATTGTGCATTGCAGTTTCTTCTATTCATAAGTTAGCATGTGCAAATAATGTCACTTATAGGAAAAATATGTGTATATATATATATATATATATATATATATATATATATATATATATATATATATATATATATACACACACACACACACACAAAAGACATGCAAATGTTTATTCGCAAGCCTAAGCGATTGTGGCAAGAAACAGAAACAGTAACAGTAAGGGTATGAGGTTCATTTAGGACTGTACAGGCAGATAAATTCTGTCTATTCAGAAGTAACAGTTCATCCTGTGATCACTTGTCAGCAAACCCTGTCTAAGGTGCAATATTTGTATATAGCCTAGTATAACATTTGAGGTTGAGGCATCCTGTCAGAAAGAGACAGTTTGACACCATGCAGAATCTGTAAGTTAACTCTTCTTATTTTCAACATACAAAAAAAAACAAAACAAGCATAAATGTTGTGATCAGTATTTTATAAACAAAAACATCAAATATCAATGAAAGGACATAAAAAGCATATGCAAAAAAAGCATATGCTTTAACAGACTTATACAAAAACTCTAGGCTATTAAATGTAAAGTATGCAAACACATTGAATTACACTGCAAGTCATTTTTAAAATGTTTATTTGTAGGAGGAGCATTGTTATGCTAAAAACTACTATAAAAACTATAAACGGTATAAATTAAATAACACTATAAACTAAATAAATTGTGTTAAACAGAATACTTTGTTTAAAACAAGTAATATCACATAAAACTACAAGAAAACAGACAAACCAACAATCAAAAACACTATGTATTGTTAGCTTTCCAAATCTGGAAAAAGTCTAACTTTAGGCTAGACATCTATTTTCAGCATATAATATTTGTGAATATTGTTAAGGCTACTTAGCAGCATTTTATTAAGAGTTTAATATTCAGCATTTATTTTCTTAAATGTCTTATCATAGTTCTTAATCACACCATAACATACAGTAGACTTCTGCCACTGTTTCTATCATAATTTCAGAATTAAATAACTTGTTAACATTTGTCTTCTCTCTCACAAGCCAAAAACTCTAGGATGGATCTTCTTAAATGGATCTTCAATCTTCTAATGGTCCTGGTAATCATTACATCCCTGTATTTGCACTACTGTGGAAAACATGAGATGATGCGGTGAGAGGTTGATTCAATCTTCATTTTTATTTTCATGTTTACTCTATCCACAACTCTCAAACAACGTCAACATTAATCCAGATAAATTTGAATATGGTGAATAGGTTGTATATGTTTAGGCTACCCTTTGCTTAGTTACAACGTCTATAGCTGTGTAAATAACAATAGTTAAGAAAGCATCATAATTTCATTGTGAATTCTCAAATATCCACTCTCTTTAGTTACTGTTGCCATCTCACGTTCTCACACAGTAAAAATATGCGTTGTGAATCAAAAAGGGAAGCTGCCATCATGCAGACAGACAAGACAGAGCAGGTTACTTCTGCTTTGAAACAACATGTCAGGCCTTGTTTTGCATTTGCAACATTTTTGCATTTTTTATGAAATTTAAGGAACAATAAAGTGCAAAGAAGGCTTGATGGTAAACCACCAAGAAAAGCAGAGAATGAAGCTATGGAACAGCATCATTTATGACAGGATCCATAACTAGTACTAAACCTCTGTTTAGATTAATTAATTGTATGATACTTGCATTGCCTCATTGGTGAGGGTTTAGATACAGTTTCGAATGACAGTCTTGATGGTTCCGAGGTTTTGGACTTGCACTCACGTTCTTCTGGTCTGAAGAGTGACGATCTCCAAAGATGTCCTGACTCATTATGATTGAGAGTTTCTTCCCAGGTAGAAGGTGAAAAGAGCTAAGAGGGATATCTGCTGAGATCTGAGGATATTTGGTTAAATGGAAAGTCAAGACCACGAGGTCTGGCACCAGAACTTAAGGGTTGCCGAGGTGCTCAAATTCTCATCTCCTCAGTGTCCCACAGGACGGCAGCTGTGCCGGTTTCAGAGGACGAGCAGTCGTGAGATGTGGGAGAGACCAAAATGTAGAAGGTGGGGCATTGGAGCTAGGCTTTTGAGGCTAGGCTTTTTGAGGTCTGTGAACCTTTGGAGGGGGAAGGTATGACTCTTTCTCTCTAAGCATAGTCATTTGACTGGATTAAAGCCAATGATGTCTTGAACATAGGTTTGGAAAACAGACATGGAGAGATATTTTATGACTCATCAACATTCATCTCTATACAATACCAAAGTCAACAATATGCTCATACTGAACAATGGATTCAAAGAAAGCTTTTGATAGGCAATTGATTAATAAAGATTCATTGTTCATTTTGTCTTTCCAAAATAAAGAACTGTGCTGCAGACATTCCTTTTAGGCCATAAACCAGCTTTATCAGTTGGTTGCCAGGGGAACTTGGTCTGTTCTTGCTTTGGAGATGCATTTCGGGGGAAAGGTCCACAGACCCATAGTTGTCTTTCTAAATGGTCCAAATGCTACAACACATTGTACAACAATAATTACTGTTTGAGTATTTTTTAGGATTGGGGTAGGTCTAGACCAGAAGTTGTGTTGAAGGAGTGTATTGCAGATCTACAATGGCCTTAATAACCATATTTCCTAAAAATGAAATTAAGTTGAATATGGTTTTAGTCTGCCTTAACTTTCATTGAATAACATGATGCAGCGGTGCCCTGGGCATGGACTGATGAAAGGTGATGAAGTGCAGGTGTGGCTGATTAGAATTTAGGTGACTGTGAGCGTTGTGGTTGGCTGGTGGGAGAGCCTGGCTGATCCGTTACACTTAGATTATCTCTCAAACAATAAAAAAATTAAATCAACATTTTGGCATCCTTTGCGTTTAAAGCAGCTTTTGGACTAGGTGCACTTGCACATAGTTTTTCATGGAGCTTTGCTGGTAGGTCAGAAGTAGCGTTCATGGTGAAATGTTCGGAATGCCTGAGGCATGTACTGTTGGTAAATTTTGGCATCTCACCTGAGATGTATTGTCAATGCTTTAGAGCAACAGCAACTTCATTTGGTGAAAACCCACTGACACCTACTAGAAAACACACAAAACAAGCAGGTTGTTGAGATGATTAGGCAGCTGCTGAACTGCCCTGTGATGTTTGGACTTTGTTTGGATGAAACAACATGAACCGGATGCCATGAAATTGTCAAGTGGCAAGGAAAAGTCAAGTAAGTACACAGCTTTCTGAACATCCCTGACAAAACCCTTTGTCCTTCATGGAGTTCTTGCTACTGTCCAATGCTTCATGGATGTGTTCTTCAGGGCTGAAAGACTGGTTTGCTTCTCATTTGGATGCTGTGGTAAAGCCTGATGTTGATTATTCTTGACTAGGGGCACACATTGAAGCCTAACAGCAATGAAAATAATTTCTCAGTATTTCTGTTGGCCTAAGCTTTAATATTTGTGGCAGTAATGTTGCCTTTATTTGTCGTGGAATGTTGCCAGTTCAAACAGTAATAACCCAATTTAGATCTGTTTTGTTCTCTTATTTTACAGAAGTGAAATGACAGACAGATTTAAATTACTGAACTGCATGAAACTTCGTCAAAGGTTCTCCAACATCACTCTAGCAAAGAGGTCAGAGGCTCAGAAAATAAATTTGAATAAACATATTGTTAAAAATATGAGCAAATAATTTAATAAATGATATACAGTGACCAGGTTTTTTATCAGTCCCTTTTTTTTATACATAAATGATGTAGTAATATCTCTTTTTCCAACAGTATTGATGTGATGAATGTCACTAGGTATCTCTCAGCATTAATGAGCTGTCCACATGTGTCCAATAAGACCAAAAAGGATCTAAACAGGTGTGTCACGAAACATACATACTGAGCCTGTCCTCCAACAAAAAACAACTTTATAGGTGATTTGTGCAAGTAACTTATTTAGACCTATACGTTTCAGAGGTAAGCGCCTTTTAGTGCGTGTTGCATTGGTCGTCATGAAATGACGTATGACGGTCATTATTAATCCAAAAGTGATTTGTTTAAATGCATTTAGTGGACTTTTTACACCGATCTCACTGTGATTTAAATATATTTTACTAGCTTTAATTCGTACGAATGACCACACCTAACCCCACCCCTAAACCTACCTGTTACAATTTTTTTTGCAAAATCGTGATTTATAGGGCATATGCGTTTTATGAGCACATGCATTCTTTAGGTTTGAACTCATGATCGCGTCTCATTTCACAACACATCGCTCTACAAACTGAGCTTCATGAACCCTGAATCATGAAGCGTATAAAATATTAATATGCACTTATCCTATTGCAGACAGGGGAGCAATTGTAGCATTTCCTCGGATGGGTCGTATTTCAGGGATTTATACAAACAACCTATATGAGTTTATTGGCTGGAGGACAGGTTGGAAATAAAGCAACACTGCATCCGAAATTGCATACTTCCCTACTATATAGCATGCAAAAAAAAAGAATGAAAGGCGAGTTGTATGTCCACAAATTCATAGTATTCAAAAACAGTAGGCGAGAAGAACCCAGATGACCTACTGATTCCATTTCTGCAATACGCATGAGATGGACACTGTTTTGTCCTTATTTGGCCACGGTAAAGGAGCTGTCATATTCTAAAAAAAGTGTTAGAAACCGACGCAGCTCTTTTCAATTGTAAGTAACATTACCTCAGAGAAAAACGTTGTTCATTGGGGTTAAATTGCATTTGTTTCTAATAATCAAAGTAAACGACTGATTAAGTTTAAACATCGTAAATCGATCGTAAAAGGTTTTTCAATCACTACTTAGCACATCAAGTTTTTTTTTTTGGAATGTTTGCGCTGTCACGTTGACGCATGACATGTGGCGGCATCGACATTGTGAATTTCATTCATACTACCACGTTCATACTCTATAGAATGGACTGTTATAACGGTCTGGCAGTGTGTTGAAATTCAAATGTAGTATCTACTCAAGTAGTATGCGATTTCGGACACAGCATAGATATATGACTGTTGGCAGTGCATATTATGTCCGATTCTGCTCCTGGAGGCCCAGAGTTCTGGGCAGGTGTGTTGATAGCCAGATAAACAAACCATCCATAAGCAGGACTGGACACTTATATGTGCGGTAAAATGGCATGCAGTAAAATTATCTAACGCAGTCAATAAAAGCAGTGTTAACTTCTGCATATAAAGACAATGAGAAGCACACTTTAAAGCTGTATGAAAGTAATTATATAAACAACTGAAATATTTCTCTTTCTCTTCAGATTAATGCTGCGTTTGTGTTGTAATGCCACGGATTCATTATACCTGACAAAGAAGAACACCGCTTTAAATCAAAGTATTACATATGAGACCTCAAACAGGGTGTACAAAGTGGAAGCTGCACTTCACAAAATTCTACCCGAGGTTTGTCCTTTCCACCAGACTCCGTTTTTCTGATATGATAGTACAAAACTTTTTAGTAACACTTTGCAAGCAGGTTTTGTTTATATTAGTATAACATTAGTACGTCCTAACTCCATGACGTGTGCTCCATGACGCGATGCTGCGACACGTGATAAAATGTACATTTTCCATGTTTCGGTCCTAACTATCCTATTTTAGAAATGTTTTAGAAACAGGACAACAATCAAACTACGACAGTGATGATCTCAAGTACTGATTAGGTGCTTCATTCAATGTTAAAAGTGTCTATACTGAATATCATATTACATGACATTTATAGTCATATGGAAAGCGACAGCATATAGTTTGTCTCAGATCTTGAAAGCTAAGTTAACTTAGAGCAAACATGTATGTTAAAACTGCAAACCAAAAAGATCTGGCATTGGATTCCATCTTTGTCATTCCATTGTCACTCAGTACAAATTTAATGTTAAGGAGGTTTGATGTTCATTAATTCGATTCAGTCGCTATTGGGCTGAAAGGTGGATGATTATTGGGACCCTTGGCTGAGGGAGAACCCCCAGCAATTTCAACTGACTGGCCAAGGCCAGCCTTCAAGATCTCACTACAGCTGACAGGCCACTGCTGTGCACCATCACAAATACCTGCACAAATTTGCATGCGTTTTATACCTTTACCAATTTAAACAGTCAAAAGAGTTTAAAGCAACCAAGCATAAGAACTCAACCGAGTAGGCTGCTCGCAAGCTGTGTCCTGCGTGCACACAGAAAGACAATTCTCAGAACAGAGATCTCCTTCACATCCTCCTGCACCTGAACTAACAAATACACCTTGCCAGTTTAAACATACAAACACAAAAAGACACAAAAGAGCCTAATTCAGCGCCTGAGCGCTGCGTTCTGTGCACACAGTGCACATGCAGAGAGATACATCTCACAACACTGAATTGAGTTTTGCCTCTTCTTGCACTTGAATTCATACATTGACAAAGTGATGTTGAAATACCTGTATTGGCAAGTATTCAAGAAAAAGCTTCCGGTTATGTCTTAAGAGGAGACAATGCACCTGATTTTGGGCTTTTTGGTTTTTCATGAAGTTCTTTTTCAGAATAGTGGAAAGAAAACATACAAAAGACACTTTTAAGTGTTTCTTTTATAGCATTTGTGTCAATAGATTTAAATTATAATACATATTTTTGAAGGCTGTTTTCTCAAAATGAATTTTTTCTCTTACACCGAGCCATAAATCTCCACTTCAGTAGCACTTACACACACATCAAACTTAAATTTTTTATTCCTGTCTATATCCAGAAGGTTTTTACAGAAGAATTTGTTCATATATAATTTGTTTGATTATGTACAACATTTTATTCCCCAAAAACATATTTTCTGTGTTCCAAGTATTTTCTGAATTATGGATTGACAAAATGAGATACTATGGAAGGCATGTAATATGCCCTGCAGCTCAGTCGATCTACGCCATCTGGCCACTGATCTCCATTCCTCACCTATCATGGCATCCAGAGGTCATTCCAGTCTCAGACTCTTTCTAAAAACAATAGTCCCAATAACCTTGGGCAAAAAAAGGATGCAGAGAAAGGCTACGTATTCAGTAATGGTTCAAGTTCCCAAGTTCAGCCCAAAAACTTCCAGTATCCATCCCAGAGCTCAGTAACATTTCCATAGTGCCCATAATGCCTCGTCACATCATGGCCAACACACCAGAATAATGCCTGCTACTAGATAATCGTCAGGTGGAAAAGTCTAGCGTCCAACGTGGAGGATCCTCCACTGATGTCGGTACAAGCAACAAGCATCCCACGGTCTGTGCAGTTAAACCCACCAGTGCCAGAGTCCAGTGCATAACACAGTGTTTTCGACAGTTCATGAACCCTTTCCATCGAACCCAGTGAAGGCCATTCCTGAGTCAGCAACAATCATCAAGCCAGCTCCCTTAGAAGCCACACTAAACTCAGTCTTATTAGTGAACTCCTTTTAAGTTTACCTTCAGTCCAAAAGCCTGTGTTAGGTGTATGAGAGCTCAGAGCACAGCTCAAGATCTGCTCAATCCCCTGACCAGAGTTCAGAAAGGGCTTGTGTTCCAGAGTTTAGCTCAGAGAGGGCTCCACACCCCAAGTTAAGCCCAGAGAGGATTCTTGTCCTTGAGTCTAGCCCAGAAAGGGCTTCTGTACCCAAGTTTGGCCCAGAGAGGCCAATCCTGACCTGACCTTTCCCATTAAATTTAGATCTCGTAGATCATAGATGAATGACACTGATGTACAAACGTCAAACATTGATTATAAGCCTAAACTTAAAAAAACTGGTTATAAACTGGTTCTTCGCATCTGATCAATAAAGATGTTGATCCAGGAACACATCGAACTCAGCTAAATCAGGTTCTGCGTACTACCACTATGTAACTCTGATAGTATGTTCTTTGTTTTATTAGGACTTTCTATGGAGCAGCCGTGGTCATCTGGGCCGATGTGCTGTGGTGGGCAATGGAGGGATTCTGAAGAACAGCAGTTGTGGAAGAGAGATTGACAGTGCAGACTTCGTCATCAGGTACATCATGCGCCACCCATATTGTCATTATTTCTGACATCTTCAATAGTATAATCTTCATCTTCATTTCAGTAAGTAGAATTTTTGCATTGGGGCTCTTGCCAACCCAAGGCAACATAAACTTGGTTACTCATTGGTTAAACTTTATACTTTGTATCTTTGTTAGAGTGTAATTATACATTTGAGTACTTTGTAATATTAATTAACACCATGTACTTACTACAGTATAAAAATTATATGTATATGTAATTTACTGTTATCATAGTACATACATATCTCATGCATAGCAAGGACACTGTAATCTAGAGCAGCAGACTAATTACAAAACTGGAGCGAGTTATTATGAGCAGAGCGAAATACAATACATATATAGAAATAACAATAAACACGTCTGTTGCAGATTTTTACAGTGTACTACAGGTGAGAATCTGTCATATAACTTCTAGAAAGGCTGTTGTTTGAATTCATGGGGATCTCAGTTTTATGAAATATTAATGTTCCTACTTATCAGAATTTTGCCTTGAACTTTAAATGCAGCAGTTTTTAAATTATGTATATTTTTTCAGGTTGAACTTGGCTCCCATTAATGACAGTGATGTTGGGCTGAAGTCTGATCTTGTGACCGTCAATCCCAGTCAGCTCTCTGCAGAGTGAGACACAATTATTAAGATTAACTAAGATGTTAACATGCATTTATGTTGCAACTGATCATTTGTGTGTGTGTGTGTATCTCTACAGAAACATGGCTGCGAATCCAGGTCCGTTGGTGGGGCGCGTGAGCGTGTATGGAAATGCGCCTCTGATAATTCCAGCCTTCGCATACACAGTGTGCACTGCAGTGTCAATTAAAACCCTCCAGGTTCTCCAGACGCTCAGACCTCAGCAGCCCGTGGTGTTCTTTAGTCCCTACTACCTCAAGTCATTGGACCGTTTCTGGAAGAGGAAGGGGCTGAAAGCAAAACGCCTCTCCACAGGTTTCATGTTAGTTAATACGGCTCTAGAGCTGTGTGATGATGTCCGTTTGTATGGATTCTGGCCATTTGACGTCAATCTAAAGCAGCAGATACTTCAACACCATTATTACGACAACAAACCACCCAATCTGCACATACATGCCATGCCAGAGGAGTTTTTCCAATTGTTACAGCTTCACAGCCAGGGGGCGCTAACACTGCAACTACAACCCTGCTTATAACTCCCTCTCTCTCTCTCTCTCTCTCTCTCTCTCTCTCTCTCTCTGTCTCTCTCTCTCTCTCTCTCTCTCTCTCTCTCTCTCTCTCTCTCTCTCTCTCTCTCTCATGCACACATTTGTGGTTTTCGGGGAGTCTCCATAGGTGGCATTGTTTTTATACTGTACAAGCTTACTTCTTACAGTAAAGTACTGGCATTTTTTTAACCATACGTCCGTTGTGATATCCATGTCATTATACTCATTTGTGTCCTCATAAACCACAAATGCAAGCACACACACATTCTCATAGGGCACCTGTTAAATAATTAACATGGTTTAAGTTCCCGCTGTTCTCGTAGAATACCTCTAGACGAATTCTCGATCTCATAGAGCAAGAAGACACACGAGACGTATATTTCCTTACTCCAAAAGTTTATTCCAGAATACAGTGATTTATATGAGCGTTTTCAAAGGGGAGTTTTACCCCTCTAGCCAATGAAACAAAAGATGACATATGTTGTATTCATGCCAAAAGATATGTTCTTATATAAGATAAAGGAAATTATGAACATATAAGAAACACTGTTGGACACTGAAAAACACTTCTTCTTGTGAAGTATCAAAAGTGTAGAGCAAACTCATTCAACCCACGACTGAACCCTTCTAACATGTTAGAAGGATATTATATATAATATATACTACAGAACACTAGGGGGAGATATAAAGAAAATCACGCCTAGGAGGAGGGAAAAAGATCAGACAGAAAGAGTCTAAGGGAGAGTGTGTTCAAATCTAACAGCACCTTTTTCTGATGCTTGGACAGAAATCTTTTAATATTTTCTATTTTGCATTTGTTTTCTGCTTTACTTGAAAAGCGCTCCGACCCGATGGCTACGCAAACAGAATAATGTCATTAGAGTGCAAAGTCATCAAAGTATATCCCTGTGTATTGAGGAAGAGGCTGAACTGTGAAAGTTACGAAATGAAATCAGCGGTTTTGTTTCGGATTTAGCTTCACTCAAATGGGAAATTTCCGATATACTCATTAAACCTGTTTGCTATTCACATTTCAAAAAGAATGATCGGTAAGTCTGGATTTGAATGTTCACACCGACTTCCAAACTAAAAATCAAACCACTAGCTTTAAAAACACTTATAATATCACTGATAAAAATAGAGTAACAAGATTATGTAAATTCTTGAATGCCTTGTGTGTTCAATAGAAACCAACAGCCTTAAATAACAGTGAAATCATCCATGTGATGTTTTTCTTACACTTTTATATCTTATCTACCTTCTTATCTGTGCAAACAATATTTTGTCATGATGGTCCCTTACGAGCATTCTGCTGACAATAAGTAATTTTGCATCTACATCTAACATCTACATCTTTCATTATAAGTAGACTGTGTAATTATTATCTGATAACTCTTTATTGTGATGATCTATTGTGATGGTCACCTTTATTAAGAATCATATGATGCTTCTTGATGTCTGTGTCTAAAAATACTAGTTTTCAAAGACTCTTATGCACGATGTGCTCTAGATGATGAACTATTGTAACATAACTATAAGAGCAGCTCTCTGCTTACATGCTTTAGTTCCAGAAGATCGATTACTCAAAATCTAGACATATGAAGAAAACAAAGTTATTTTGGGCATAATCAAGTTAATGCCTTGACTTATTCATGTGAAAGTAGCTGACAACTGCTTACTATGCAGCACTGAGTTCTCTGCGTCTCAACAGTACACACGACATTATGGAGAGAGATCAAATACAAAAAGTCAAGGGTCAAGAGCCCAACTAAAGCTATCACTGATCCCCATGATGGTAAAACATCACCATCTGATCCTCCGTAATTGTTAAAAACTGCAGGTGTTCATCTGATGCTCCATAATTGTCAAGATCCGCAGGTGTTCATCACTGATGCACAATCATCACTTAATGATCGTTGAGGACTTGACTCTAGACTTGCCTTTGTCTTGAAAATAATAAATGTGTTCAACTTTGCAGTGCTGACAAATACACCGATCGGTGTCCGCAGCGCCGCTTTAAGTCAAACACAACTTTTGGTTTCTGGTCTGGTGAAATCAGCTGCTGAGTTCATGGCTGGAATCAACATGTGGCAGGACTCTACATCTCTGGAGCTCCGTTGCTGAAGAGCATTGAACCGTTTTCTCCCGTATTCTACTGTACAGATGTCAATTTACTTTTTCTTCAACCTGAGGTTTACTCATTGCACTTTTTGGTGTGAAAGGTATATGAGTAACGTTGCATTGTGACCGCTATTTTGAATTCTGTCGCGTCGCTGTGAAAGTGACGTGATGACTTGAGCTTGAGTTGAAAGCAAAGTAAAGATGCTAGATGTTCGCTAATATGATGTTCCCAGATACCACAGTATATTTGCTATAAATATACTTTTTTAGAGAGTAAATAGTAGCGAATAACACAATATTGTAATGCATTACTTTTAAAATTTAGAATTTATTCTAACCCTAACCTTATCAGTCTACCAATACTCGACTAACGAGAGTTAGTAGAAACGTAAGGCAATGTTATTTAGTCAACAGAGTGTGTTAAAGGTACCATCAAAATAAAGTGAAACCAATGAAATAAAGTGAAAGAACACCAATGAAAAGGAAAGCCACACCTTATATAAACCTTTATGTACTCATCTGGTTTGATAGCAAGTATTGAACCGTCATGTCACGATCAAAAGAAGCCCCTCGGAACAGAGATCGTTGAGGCTTACACATCTGCAAAGAGATTTACAATCATTTCTAAAGGTATTTGAAACTCAACCATTCTATTAAATGTATAATAATGCTAAAATGGAGATGGTTTGGAGAGTGGGGTTCTGAATACATTGTTTGACAAAAACCAAACACTCCACTTGAAGAAAAAATAACCTTAAAGCAGGGTGGTGGAAGAGTTGTGAAGCTGTTGTGCCGCTTCAGGGCCGGGGAAACTTGCCTTCGTAATGAATTCCAGATTATAGTGTGGGAGAAAAAATGAAGCGGTAAAAAAGCTGAAGCTGTAAGTGGACGGTTGGAAGATGATATTTCTGTACTTCTAAATATACCCCCTGTAGAAGTGAGCACAACCATTTCTAAACAGCTTTGAGTGTCATTCACTTCCACTTTTTTTTTTTTTTGAATGGGGTGTAAAAACATCTCAAAAACCATTTTTACTTAATTATGTTACTTTGAACCCATCAAAGCTGCATTATTGTACATTACATTATTAAGTTAAGAAAAGGACGCACTTACCATTTCGTAACACAGTATATGTGAAAATGTTTGATTTTAGCATTCCAGCATGTCAATAAAAACAATACAATTTTTTACAAATGATTAATAAAATTGGTTCAAATTTTTTTCAGTGATTCTTTAGGACCTACAGCATAAATTGCATAAAAAGGTAACACGTTATGTATTGCAGTGGTTGATTTGTTTTTCTCAATTTGGGTAGAAGTTGCACATTTTGTATGAAGTAGAGGGGTTGCTTTATCATACATATGTCAGAGTTTATAAATAAAAGGTAAATTATAACATTTCATCCATCAAATATCTAAATACATAAGATTTAATTCTGTCAACCAAATATAATTGTGCGTTTTCAATTCCATTCCCAGATGGAAACAACAGATCATAAATTGACAAAATCCATAATATATTACTTGCATTTGAGGCTTCATTTAAATAAATAAATACATACATAATTAAATGCATAGGCAGTGTTGAGCACATGCACCGATAAACAATGTCTCACCAGAAGAGAATCGTGGCAAAGGAACATTCTGTCATGCGTTCACCTTCCAAACCTGTACGCAGTAATATTTTTAAGGAGAATTTGACTCTTTATGCAGCTCTTTTCATAGTTCACCTTGTCTACCGCATCTAAGTTCAAACCCGATAAAAGAGCAATATCACATAACTCTGTACAACATGTAACTTAGACATTCCAAGTCAACTATAGAGGGGTTTTTTTGCCAAAAGTCCCCTAGTAATTAGAAATTGCCAATCTGTCCCCCAATATCTGGAATTTTTTGCACTGATCTGCTGCACTCCACTATGGCTGTCAGACTTGTGTTTTGCGCCCTGCGTGTATGCCCATATTTGGTTTTCCTGTTCCTGTTCTCGCTTTGTCATTAGTGTTTCTTTGATTTCTCAGTTGATTATCTTGTTAAGTCCTCATTGTTTGCCCTACTGAAACGCTGTGTTTCTAGTGTCCTGGGTTGGCTGTCAAGTGTCTTCTAAGTGTCTGTGGTTCAGTGATTGTTATTTGTTCTAAGGAGAGCAATAGCAGTGTTGACAATGGCTTTGCTATTCATTAACTTGACAATTATTGTTGCAGTTATCGTTATTGAATAATCTGTAACACTTTACAATGAAATGCCATTTGTTAGCATTAGTTAATGCTACTAACATGAAGAAAACAGTGAACAATACCTTTATTAAATTGTTAGTTCGTGTTAGCTCGCGGTGCATTAACTAATGTTAGCAAACAAAACTTTGCTGTACCTGCTGTACTAACTAAATGAAACTTACTGTAAATTATTACAGAATAATCTATATCAATATGCTTCTTACAAGGCATCTGTCATGTAGGACCTCAATAGCACACAGGTTTGGAAGGAATGAGAAGGGATGACAGGATTTTCATTTTGGATGAACTATTTGAGAGTGACGTCACTTTTTTTCTATGTTCCTTGGTATTGCGAGTTGCCGGGTAGTTAACCAGCTTAGTTAACAAGTCAAGTGGTGTGAAATCATCTCGCAATACTAATTAGTATGAGATTTTAAGGCAAATGTATCATCGTCCGCTTTTGCTCCGATCAGTTCCTCGTGGTCTAAAGGAAGTCGCTGTTGATTTCGTTGGACAGCTGGCTGACTGCCACCTCACTGTGAGTGGAGCCAATGAGGATGCGTGCTGTCCTTTGGGGTGTGATGTCCAGGTAATGCCCTGTTTGTCCTTCTGGACAGTGTCTGCATGACTGGTGGCTCTCGTTCAGTCCATTAGAGACCCACGCGAGGTTACACTTATCCTTCGTGTTCAGTTTTGAAAGGCTTGTCGTGCCTTTCTGTCGGCTGTCTGTCTGGCATATGCAGGGACAGAGCGTTCTCTTGCATATCGTGGCGTCCCGGCACAGGGATTTCCGGAAGCTGGGCTTAAAGACGAGGTAGACCATCGGATTGTAGAGGGTGGATGACTTGGCAAACATGGCCGCCATGGCAAACGCTATTGGAGGCACCAAGTCTGGTTCAGTAAAGGCCGCCCACATGGATACCACCGCATACGGGCTCCAAGCCATCAGGAATCCAATACATACCGCCACTGACAGCTACATAAGAAGAAAAACATAGACAAAAATATCAGCATTACTCATGGCTAAGGTTAGGTTTAGGTGTAGGTTTAGGTATTTGCAACACTCGCAGTCTCAGGACTCATCTCCGCTTGCTTTACAGACACTGTGAAGAGAAGACTGCACTCACTGTCTACTGCTCTCATCCTCTGATCAGCTCTTCCACTGAAACTGGCTGCTAAGATCCAAAAAATAAAATCTGCACACAGTAAATGGCAGGGCTTTTAATGGATGCATGTGCAGACTAATCAATATGGCACTGAGGATAAGCTGTCTCAAAAACGCTTTGCTCCTTTTTTACACTTTTGCGCACTTCTCACTGTTTTGGTACGGCCTCTAAGGAAGACTAGAATAAAGATTTTTTTGAGGAGGTTTAAGCCTTGCTGTTTACAGTGTGCGGATTCTATTTTTGATTTCGACTATATATCAATTACTTTTGTTTACATAGCAATTTCTATATGTAGCACTGAACAGTAAACAGGAGAATATCATTAACAATATGAAATATGAAATTATACAATACCATACAACATTTACTGTTAATGATATTGACATGTAGCAAAGTTACATTTCGTGATTTCTAAATTAGACACCTAGTATCAAAATAAAGTGTCATCCAAAAGCTTACCGTATCATTTTTAATCATATTAATTATACCACTTGACATTTCAGTTATTTGGAAAGTTATTGAATGTCTTCAATACAAAAAAATGATAGCAACCAGTAAGGAATCACTATTTCTACTACGTCCGACAAGTTAAAAAGACGTGGAATATGTAGTCACCGATCTCTCTAAATCTCTTACCTTGACGAGAAGAGTCTGCACGTTGGAGATTTTGTTCTGAGGAGAGACGTGCTTCTGCACTGCATGCTGGGCCCCCCGGACCGTCACCAGGATGAGCGTGTAGGAGAGGATGATGATGGTGCAGGGGACGATGTAGCAGAAGAAGAAGAGGCAGACGATGTAGATCATGGCTGGTGTGTTGTAGCTGGGTGCGTGCCAGTCGATGCAGCAGGCCGTGCCGTAGGGCTCTGAGCCATACTGACCCCAGCCTGAGAGAGGACCTACTGCAAACACTGCAGCGTAACACCACACACCAACCACCAGCAGACGCGCCTGGGACGACGACAGCTTATTACCTGAACAAACAAATACAGACTGATCAGGCTCCAAATAGCATTCTGGCATACTATTCCAGTGTGAACAAATAAATGCAACCACGGAGTGAATGTTCTATCACTGACACTCTGCTAAAACAAACTCAACAATTATAATTTAACTGACTAGGTAGTAGTTATGGGGGAAATTGGTTCAGTAGATAACAACAGTCAAAAATATTGTTTAATTGTGCATTCCAATTCATCTAAATTGCAGTTGAGTAAAAATAAAAACAAACTAAACACGCAAATGCTAATACAATAAATGCATTTTTAAAAACGTATCATCACATCCATAGTACATAGCAAAACGCATTCAGCTCTTCACCAGGTCTCTTATTTCAAAGAATCACAGCCTGAAATGAAATTCAGTAATCTGTAAAACTTTAAATTAAAATTTTTAACTTCCATCCCCTATTTGGCCATTTTTTTATGTTAGAAGCTGAAAATGCTCAATGTGACACTTCAGCATAACAGCATCACAATATGTGTGTGAATGAGTCAGAGCCTCGGTAACTTACCGTAAAAGAGGGCAGACGGAGTTAGCCTGTAGAAAAATATTATCGCTCCAGTAAATGAAAGGGTTTAAGCGTACAGCTAAAGTCACTCGCAGCGAGTGAACGGGAAGGGTTATAATCACTTTAGCCTTTGGCTTTAATGTACTGCCATAAAATTTTTAAAAACTCATAGGAATCAAAAAAGAGAATTTTACAATGGTTAAATATCATCAGTGTCCAGCACAGTTGGTATTCAGGGTGGAGTGTAATTGTTAATTTGACCATTTTCTCTGCCTCCACTGAACCAGTTGCGGTGTAACGTACTTTCTGTGAACCACAATCTTATGGGTTTAAACACGGAGCAACATGTGAGTGAGCCGATATGATTTTTAATGTGAAGCTGCTAGGCTTGAATAATTTAATTTACAATTCATTTATATAATCTAGGTTTTCGAAAGAAAGGAGACCTGCTGTTTCACTGCGCCAAATATTTGAACTCTTAGGCAAAATCAACACAATGCAGTATGTGCCTTACGGACACAACAGAATTGGAATGAACCCCTCCAGGAAGGATCTGGCTTTGTACATGCATTTAAAGGAAGAGCGTTTCAGTCTCAAGTGATGAAACAGATGGTTTGAGGGAGAAGGTAGTTGCTCTGAAAAATGTGAGAAAAGTGTTATTTATTCTGAACAGCTCTTAAAGCAGCTCATGTTTACTATTCAAACCAAGTGAGTGCAAGGAGTGTCTATAAAATGTTACTGAAAGTAACTCTCACATTTGAAAAACTCTCACATTTGACTCATGAGCTTAATGTTGTGGTACATTGGGGAATTGCCACATGGCTTGATGTTCTTGAGTTAATGTCCAGAAAATGTCTCCAGGTTATGCATGTAAACATGGTTCCTTGAGGGAACGAGATGCTGTGTCACAATGCTTTAAAGAACGGCTCCTTACGGTGGAACCGCTGTCAGCCTCTGGAATGAAGCAAGGGATGCCGAAAGTATGGCCCGAGATACAGCATTTTGTTCGCTCGAGTAACCATGGTTATATGCGTGACTTGGAGAAGTTCCTTTTCAGGTACTGGAGCTGCATCACAAGTCTTTGGGAACGAAGCACCCATGCCGCCAGGCATCGAAGTCCCTGCCAAGTGTAGGGGCAAGAGCATGGAAGAGCCTGGAGTTGAACCCATGTCTAAGTCGTAATAACGGACAGAGGTTAGGGGTGTGGACCAGCCCGCAGCGTTACAGATGTCCAAAACAAAGACACCTGCTAAATACGCCATGGAGGCCGGCACATTTTAAGTGTGAGGCTACAAAAGGGTACAAAAACACTTTGGCCAGTCCAGGCACTATAATAAGAGAGGGCCACTGAAGTCTAAATAAGAGAGGGCCACTGAAATGGCCTGAAAGGGTTCACAGCAAGAATGCAGTCTTGGTTGTGAGATGCCGATTCGATATCTCCTCTATGGGCTCAAAAGAGGGACAAAGAGCCTCTGGCACCACAGTCAGGGGACACAAAATTGCACAGGCGGCCTCATCCTCAACGCACTGCAAATGAAGCACATCATCAGGGGGTATTTACATATTGAATCAACAATCGTCAATCAAGAAGGTAAGACGATGTTGCCGCCACATGCACCTTTAGTGTGGAGTGGGTTAACCGTAGCCTTCAAGAACTGCAGAACTGTACCAACTGGGCAGTTAGCTGGGTCGAGTGGGCAAACTCTGCACCATGAAGTGAAGAATATCTACTTTGGGGCGTACACTTTCATCGTTGAGGTAGCTCTGGATTGAACGAGGGTCTCAAAAGCTTCGGTTCGGAGACCAGAAACCAATATACAGTTACAATACATTACCCACTGGCAGTGAGAATTCATTCATGATTTTCTCATTTTATTTTAAACCTTCATGAAGCACAAAAGCAGATGTCAGACCTGGAGCGATGACTTCACATATCTGTATAACCACTTGAGAGAAATTAATTCAGTTTGGGAACAAAATGAGAGAGAGGATTCTCACAGAAAGAAACCTGTCATGAGAATAAAGGTGGCTGTCTTTGCCAAACTGGAAAATAGACTGCATGTATGAAAATATGACCTGCAACCACACAATCACATTTCACACCTTATCTTATGGTAAAAAAAAGTTTAAATAATAACTAACGAAAACACTTCGCAGAGAGAAACATCATCAAAATCCAATTGATTATGAAAGCAATATGCAACACAAGCATCAGTATTAAAACCTCTGTAGAAGAATCATTTTGTAGTAGGGTGACCATACCTGCCATTTTTGTCCTTGCCAGATTTCCTATATTTCTTTGATTCAAAGTACATCGAGAGCATTTTGAAAACATAAGGAACCGATGTCATACACCGACCGGACTGCACGCAAACAAAGCTAAAACCTAGATATTTTGGGCGGCATTGAAATCCAGACCAGGAGTCCAGGAAAAATAGCTATTATGGTCACCCTATGTAGCACAAACTTGAGTGGCTTATTGCTTTTATAAAAAGAGCTCAGTTATTTTAGTCTCTTATATTAATTGTAGTCATGCCATAGCACATATGCAGGTGGAGCTGAGGAGGTGGAAGTTCTCTGAAACGTGCTGCAACTGCTATCACAAGCACTAGCCATACAGTTGAATGTTGAGCAGCAAGCTCATTGGCTACCAATACAAGAGAGAACCAATCAGCTGTGCCATACGATAATGATGTCATTGATGTCAGTGCCTTCAAAATCACAGCTTTGCACTTTATTTGCTCCTAAAGGGTTTAAGGCAGCGTTTTTTAACTTTAGTTTCGGGAATTAATTTAGATGTCAAATTGATTTAGATGTCTTACAAACTAAAACATATAATTCAACTAATCAGAGTGTTACGTGATTATGTAAATGGATACTCTGATCTAAAACGTTACGGTGAGTTCTGGGAACGTGAGTTGAGAAATACTTCTCTGGCTTCTATACCAAAGATTAAAAAAGCTAAAAAAAACTTGTATGCTTTAAAAAAAGGTGCCATTTTTTTCATAATATAATGTAAAAAAAAACGAAGACACTGGCACCGGTTCCAAATATGTTCCTGCAGTGATGCCATAAAGAACAATTTAAGAACCTTTTTTTGACTATAAAGAAACTTTTCTGCATTTGAAAGGTTTCATGGACGTTCATGGTTCTTTATTAAACCACAGATACCAATAAAGAACCTTCAATACTGAACAATTCAGTCAAATTGCAGAGTCAGAACCGTATTGCTTTAGTGAGAGGTTGTGATGGCGCTCGCTTCCCTCTCCATGGAATTCCAGCATGTTCTGCATCATTTTATTCGGCCTCAGATTTTAGACATCTTCACTTCATTTTCATTTCATGCGATTTAATTATTACTGCTCTCCTAGAGTTTGAAGAAATAGATTCCATAGAGGGCCATCTGAATGGAGCTTGTTGGAGAAGTGAAAAAATAATGCATTTCAAATCAGCCACATAGTTTTCCTAGTATTTTATGGTAATTATTGTATTTTAAAATCTCAATGCATAAATAATACTGCATGTAGGCATATTTGAAATACAGTATAGCGAGAATACAGTTTTTTATCTCTTTGTTTTTACATGTATTATTAGTGTTCCTGTTTCTTACTGTAAGAGAAGACATGCAGCACATGCATGTTGTGTTTTTACATGATAAAATACTTTAATTTAAGCTCTACCTGTAATCATTTTAATATATTTTTGTTTTCCTTGTATTCCACCGTCTTGAAAGTCATATTGCGACTGTGCAAAACGCAGCTGACATCCTCTATCTTTTGAAATGACTGTTTTCTTGCGTCAAAGTGTAATGATTTTGCCAGTAAACAATGAAGAGTCACTTTAATTGAGGGTGAACAATGCAGCACGCCGCCAAAATGATCGCTATAGCACGGGCCGGCCCTGATGCCAGTTAGTTAAATGGTGTAAGACAGCTCTCTTATCACAGCAGCCTGGCTCTCCTTGACATGTTGCTCAGTGAAATCAGGATAAAAAGGCCCTTCATCAATCATTTGTTGGGTTGGGTTATATTTAATAGCGAGAGTCATGGGTGGGTGGCGGTTTCAAGGCTGCTGCGTTGCAGAAATTGAGTCGCTGCTCACCCAAATACACACTCATCGGCCCGTTTCTCCCCTCATATGCTCGATTTCACCGTACAACTGAAAACGCAAACAATCCATCCACGAACGCTGCAGACACAAAACAATTTTCCTCTGCGGGAATGACTATTCCGTCATCTTTCAGCTCATTTTGGGCTATAGTGAATGACAAGGATGCGTCTGAGCCGCTGTGCTGCAGAAACTGAGCCACTTCTCTCCTAAATGCTCATTCCTCACCTTTTTTCTCCCCTCTATGCTTCATTAATCGCGGTGCTGCACTTACTTACTTCAATACGGATGCTGACCCCTGATTTTGATTGGATTTGTTTGTTTTATTAAACCTAAAAACACACGCAATTAATCACATTCAAAATGTATGTTATATATAGGTTTCTACATAGAAGAAATACACAAGACAGCAGCCAGCCAAAGGATTTATTAATTTATTTGTATTTTTTTATGAGCTTACGCGTGCTGTTTTAATAAAGTTGTGGGATGCAATACTGGGCCTATCATAAAATATGCACAGTGCACATACATGTAAACAAAAACTTTCATTTTGGATGCGAATAATTGCGATTAACTGTTAAAAGCACACACATTTATCTGGTTTCTGTTTGCTTTGCACGGTCCCTGTTCGGGTTTGAGACCCCTGCGTTAAGGTTTGTGTCTTTAAGAAAATTAGCAAAGACAAATCCATCTTAAGAAATAATCACCGAAGTAGTAAGTATGACCATGAGCCCCCATTTGACGTAACATGTTATGTAGCAACCTTTTGTTGTTATATAGGTGTAAAGGTTATATAGGTTTTCCGTCTATCAAGTCTCTCAAGTTATAATCGGTTTCTTTCTGTCATTCTTTGACATTTCCCATCTCCCTTTGTCATCTCCCTGCTCTTGAACTGTCTTGATTCTTTGTGTGAAGAACTGGGCGCGCAGTTTTCATCCTTGTGAGAAACTAGACTGGCTATGACATTTTCAACACAATTACTAACCTTACTCTCACATGAAAGCTAAAAAAAAATGACTGTCCAGCCGTGTCCTGCTAAAAATCTACATAGTGGACTATCTCCTGTCCATTAGAACCCATCAAACTCCGGCAGTGTGACACTGGCAACTCAAAGAAGGAATGAATGAAATGAAAATAAAAACATCGTAACAATTTATTTATTATTTAATCTGTGAATCATATAGAATGTTCATAAGTTGCTGATGCATAACAACCACGATAAACTTGAGATTATCTGTAGATTAGTTATGCCTAAATAAATGCACCCGAAAGTTACCAAAAATATATATATTTTTAACATTATATAATGTTCTGACATTAAAAAATACAAATGTTCCTTCACTCTCTGACAAAAATCTAGTCACAAGAGGGAAAAAGTAAATAAGCCAACTGTTGGTGTTATTATTATTCATTTTGTTTCTGAGGAATCTGAACAATATCTCTTGCAGAAGAGATGCCTGGGGGCGAAGATAGCGATCGTAATCATTTGGCTCACACCAGCAGCCTCTGGCATGCATGGTTAATAAATAATCATTTTTTAAAACTACTCGTCCCAGATTCGCCGCCCAAGGATGGTGCATCGTGTCACTTCTGACCAAAGACACCTCTAATGAATTAGCGAGCCCATAGCCTATGAAACACACAAACATCTCATTGATGTAGAGATGAAAATGATGGAGATTAACAGTATCAGTATATTTTAGGCCAGTCAATAAAGACTTACCAGCTATATATATATTAAATATGCACACATCGAATTTACTACTTTTTCTACTTTGGATTTAATCGGAACAACAGCATGTGAAGGCTCGAGTTTTGCCTTATATTTATCATTGCATAAACGAGAAGTCTCTAAAATGGCGGCGTTTTTTCGTTTAAATGACCTAAATGAATAATTTAGCCACGAAAACAGTAGATTTGAAATAACAGATGCAGTTGTTTTTGTGGTAAACTGTGCATGCATACGCATTCCTCAATAATGTATGACATTAGACAGTACTGTAGCAGGTTTGGACAATGTGCTTCAATTATGTAGGGCAATTGGTCATTATGGGACATTTCCAAAGAGGTATTGGCCTGCTGTATATCTGTCAGACAACTTGATGAATCTTTATGACCATGGGGTTTGTGAACATGCAGTTTTTTCCCCATGTTGGTTTATCAGTTGTAACAAATTTTACATCACATCTGCACCTAACCTTCCCACAATAACTGACTTGGTTCTCAAACAGCTGTGTACGTTTGCTACACGTATTTGGCCAGCAGAAACCACAGGCGTCTTAATGAGCTTGACAGGATATGCATTCGATACACATATTAACATATCATATTCTGCTTGAATAAGTATAAAGGTCTTACCGTAGTGGGGGCAGCAGACTTTGAGCCAGCACACACAGGACAGTACGGTCAGGTTACTGAGGCTGCAGATACCAAACAAAACTCCACAGAAGGCATAACACATACACATCACATCCGTGAACAACCACCTGAAAGGAGAACAAGACAGGCACATTTGCTGAAAGCAGGGACGCTCAATCCTGTTATCCAGTGTATTCAGATTTTTGCGGTTTTCTGTTATTATAGCTGTTTGACCGTTTAAAGGTACTCGATTAGAGGTGAAAATGTTTCTTGCACAGGCCGACCATTTTGCTTCATAATCAATTTCATGCTGCCTGTATATGCTTTTTCGTGTCTTAAAGTGACGGTAGCTGTGAAATGGCATTTTATGAATCGCCAGTTTCGCATTTGGTGATGTTCTGGACCCATGGACATGCCACAACTTTTTTTTCAATTGGCAAAAAATCACTGACCGCATTAAATGTGCATCTGGCTGTGTGTAGAATACTAAGCGCTAAAAAAAAAGGTTTAAATATATACAATTCTAAAATGACTTGAGCAATATGTTCCACCTCATGGTCCAGAGATCAAAATCAGAAAATAAGGTACAGCGAAAATACATTTCCATGATTGGTTTGTAATCATGTGAGGCAGAATTTATTTGATTTTAGAAAAGGGCACAAGCTGGCTCTTATCCTGAATTAAGCAGTGAACTTTGTACATAAACTACGAAGCGGTTGCAATAAGGTATATAATAACATAAAAGCAAAAGGAGAGAGTCACTATTTTAATAGTTGCTGCAGTTCCATTTGATGTCTACTAATTTTTTGTGCAATTAATTTTGTCTTTAATAAATTTAATAAATTCATCTCGACGCTGATCCATTTCTGACTACTACACATTTTCTGCTGCAAGCTGCATGTTGGAAGAGCATTTCTTTAGAGCATGGCATTAACAACGGCGAAAACAAGGGTCAGATTTCTAGGCAACGTGTGAAATCATAGAATGTAGATCCAGTGTAAGTCACTTTGGATTAAATTACCGAATGCATAAATGTAAATGTAACTGTATCAGTTAGGATTTTTAGTAAAAACCTGGAATAAGAGGTCAGATTTATGGTATGTGTATGCTTAATAATCAAATTCATAAACTTTCATTACAATAATTTGCACCTACTTTCCCTCTTGTATAAGTAAAATAAGTTTGCATGAAAAATGCACAGGCTTGCCAAACTTTGAATATTGATTCTGCGCTACTTCATTTATCACGTTTTTATAATATTTTTTTTTTATCAAGTGTTTTTTACAGCAAGTATACAGCTGCTTTGAAGAAACATGTTAAATGCAAATGAGATATTTATTTTCCTCAATTTGTATGTCTGTAAGTTCCAGAACACACGTTTTCTATATGGGGTTTCAAAAAAACAGAGTGGTTCCCACATGATCAATGATAACAGCTTACTACTCAAATAAAAAAGGGAAGAAAAAAGGAATAGTATCATCAAAAGGTTCAGTCATCAGAGAGATCAGGCTCTGAGGACCCAGAGGCTGCGCTCATGTGTTTCCAGCTGTTAAATTTGATCTAATTTGCTTTTATAATGCTGACGCCTTTAAGCCGATGAGAGCGAGAACAAGATGACCCTTTTTAATGAGTCTCAAGAGGACACACCAAAGATACTGTATGTATAAACATAAAGAGAGATCTTATTCTACAAGAAACGTCCCTGATGTGAGAGAGATTTACCTGTGAGCAAAAGCAGAGGGAATAGCGAAAGGAAAGAGGAAGATGGTCATGCCCAGGTCACTGATGGAGAGATTGATGATAAAAAACTCGGCAGGCTTTAGAGACAACTTCTTACGGTAGGCTACAAACAACAGAGTGGTGTTTCCCATCAGAGACAGCACACCTGGAGTAAAAGAAAGTAATATACAATCAGTCAATCAATAAAGCAATCAATACAAAATGAATGGTAAAACTTGCTCCTGTCTCCTGAGAGGTTCGCTTTTCTGTTTATCACTCTCTGTTGTTTAAAGCGCTAAAATATATACTTCATTCTCTCCATATTTCATATATCAACTTAATCTGACTAATTTGATTGTTGATCATTGGCTTTTAATCTAAAAACCGCAAGTGCAACGAGTGCATTAGCATTCGTTAGCCAGTTAGCTTGTCGTCCGTGTTTCCACTCGAGTTTCTATTTCGGCTGTCATTGTTTTCTTCTTTCTCACTCCGTCGTCTCTCAATGGCTGGATGTCTAAGTGGTGGCCACAGAATAACAGGTTTTATAGATAATTGGACGAGTTTTTGGGGCAGACCTGGTCTTCATCCCTCCTGGGGTGGTATCGCTCTTCTCACTAGAAATATGGCACATAGTCTTAGAGTTTGTACTTGACTAACTCGGGCTAGGTGAAGAAGCAGACATTAACTAATGGCTACGAAAACACTTTTTGTAAATGATTTGGTCAAAGATCATAACCTAGATTTGCTCTGCTTAACGGAAACCAGATGAATACATTACCTGAAATGAATTACTCATTTAAAAATTAGCTACTTCCAAAAGGTAAAGGGGGAGGTGTTACTAAAATTTTTAGGAATATTCTCTTTTTTTTCAGAGGTCAGGCTTTAAGTATAGCTCGCTTGAAGTTATCGTGCTACATATGACATTATCTAGAGAAACATGTGTTAATGATAAATCCCCTGTGAATTTTGTGTTGGCTACTGTATACAGGCCACCAGAGCACCTTAGACTTTATTAAAGAATTAGCTGATTTCTGAGTTATTACTGGCTGCAGATAACGTCTTAATTGCTGGCGTTGACACATGTCAGGACCTACTCACAGTTGAAATCATACTCTACATTTAATGCTGTCACATGGAATTAATGTTAATTGATTTGCAATTGTGCAGCAAAGTGATGATATTTCAGATCATTATCTAGTCTTGTGTAAACTCCATATAGCTAAAACTGTAAATTATAATACAGTATTATGTAAAGTATGGTAAAACCATAACTGTCGCTACAAAAGACTGCTTTGTAAGTAATCTTCCTGATTTATCTAAATTCTTTAGCACATCCAACAGAGCAGAAAAACTTGATGATGTAACAAAAACCACATACTCTCTCTTTTCTAGCACTTTAGATACAGTTGCTTTTACAAGAAAACAAACATAACCCCCAGTGTTTATTCAATACCGTGACTAAATTAACAAAAAATAAAGCTTTTGAATACAGAAAACTATGTTGGCTTTAGTGAAAGTGCCTAAGCATGGCTCAAATCTTACATTTCTGACCGCGTTCAGTAAATGAGTATTGATGAGCTCAGTACTAGGGCCGTTCCTTTCACTGTTAATTATGTGTTAATTATCTGACCTAAAACTCCCACATGTAATAATCTAGAACACTGTCTAACACTTGATGGTTGCCCTGTCAGTTCTTCTTCATCAGTTAGGAACTTAGGTGTGATGTTTGATAAAAATGTTTCTAGCATCTGTAGAGGACTGATCTACATATCTAAATCCCAACATATGCTCTCAACATCAATTGCATAAATGTTACTTCATGCATTTATGACCTTGAGGTTAGACTATTGTAATTCTTTATTGAGTGGTTGTTCTGCACGCTTGATAAACAATCTACAGCTAGTACAAAACGCAGCAGCTAGAGTCCTTACTAGAACCGGGAAGCATAACCATATTAGCCCGGTTCTGTCAAGACTGCACTAGCTCCTTTTCAAACATTGTATAGATTTTAAAATCCTGTTAATTACTTATAAATCCCTGAATGGCTTAGATTCTCAATATTTGAGCTAGCTCTTATCATATTATAGTCCTCCATGTCTGCTGCATTCTCGACTACAGACTACAGACTAAATCTTTTTTAGCACCCAAACTCTGGAACAATCTCCCTAACACTGTTCAGGAGACAGACACACTCTGTCAGTTTAAAACTAGATTAAAGACACATCGACATCTCTGCATTCAATAATCAAATGCCTTTAGCTGAAAATTAAGTGTTTAATCTTGTCATTATACATTATTGCTATATAAATAAAGGTGACTGATAGATTCATTGATAATGGATGCACAGGATGGGGGTTTTAAATGACTATCGTTTAAATTATGTAGAAATCTGTGGTGACTAATTCTGCATCACTGCCTGTTTAGCCCCGCTCCCAGATTCTACACCACTACCTGTTTAGCCCTGGCCACCGATTCTACATCGCTGCCTGTTTAGCCCCACCCACCATTTAACACATTTAAATAACAAGAGGATTACTAGTGGTCTAAACACAGTTCTACAAGTTGATCAAATGACAAATAGGATCTGAAGACAATTAGATGCTGTTCAGTGCCAAGCTGTGGAACAATTGTGTTTGCATTGCCTGGCTTTTGAAGAATTTTAATTAAAATCCAGACCGTGTCAGTAAGAACTTGGTCCTTTGTTCACTTCATTTTACTGTATATTCGTTGTCACAATTAGACGCAGAATTTCAGAAATATTGAAAGTATAATTCAAACAGAGACTTCTGACGAGGGAGTCAAAAACAGGAAACAAATTGGCCCTATAACTTCTTAATTATCATGATTTTCGAGCAAGCATCTTAATGATATTATAAGTGTAGAACAGTACAAAAAGAAGGCAAAACAAAGGCAGTTCATAATTTAAGAAAACCATAAATATAATTTGAGAGAGGGAGAGAGACAAAAAGTATTTTTCAATAAAAAATTAATCTTGTTTCAAGCATTGATATGATTCTGAGTTACTATTCTTAATTAAGCTAATACTTTATAATAAGGTGGATACAAAATTAAAAGGCTACTTTGACAGAAACTTACCAAGGATGGTGTAGACAGTTCCCAAGAGCAAGTCATTCTCTTTCGATATTTTGGATTGAAACATGTCAGTTTTGGATGAGTTTTCCATCTGCACAGAAGAAGACAAGGAGCAAATGTAAGACCGGTATGTTAAATCCTGCATTTGATTTATTTTGCACGCCTTCCTCTTTAAATCTGAAAATCCATGTTTTTGGATTCAGTTCTTTCCTAGAATTGATCCAATGATCAATGCAATTCCATTAGCACCTGCTCCAGTTTAAAAGACGAGAGGTTCTCCAGAAACGAGAGAGTCTCATTATGTCTTACCATAAATCAATTTTTCTCAGAAGTGCACAGTCCACATGGCAAAGAGACGTAGTATGTGCGCACTGATGCATGCAGCACACACACTCACAGCACTAGAGCATGACGGTGTGTGTAGAGACTCTAAATGGGACCACTGGATGATATGGTGAATACAGTGAATAATACTACAATCCTATAACATTAATCTGGCGTTGTGTAAACAGAGCACAGAGAATATAACACATGCTTGGTAATATGTCGGTACTTCTGTTGCTTTCTCATTACTAACACATTTTGCCTTCCTCCACTTTCATCTTTAGCCCGCGGGCACCTGACCCAGAGGAATATATCACACACAACAAATGATCTAGTGCTCCATATCCTCTCTCCCAGCCTACGGCAAGATATTTTATCATACAAAATATCGCTTTTTGATATCAAGAGTAAAACATTTATATTCATCCCACAACCAACAGATCAGATCCCCCGCAGTCCTTTTAGGAAATGCTGGGTGCAAGACATCGGTTCTTACTTTGATTTATGGATTCGCCAGTTTTGCTGTCAGCCACATGTGAAAGTATGGGTGTGATTGATGCTCTTGATCGTCGAAAGCTTTCACGCGGTGGACAGCGGAACATCTTGCCAACATCGAGTCGGTTAGCGGTTAGTCTCACTAGCAGATATGCATACGAATGAGATCAAAGGTCACTGCTTAAATTTAAAAAGGCACTTAATATTCTCAATTAAATGTCTCTCCATTTTTACCTTGATAATTATCTGTGTATGGTTTCTGTAACAATATTTAGTCAAACTTTATTTTCAGTCCTCTAGTTGATGATAACGAACCATTAACTGATGCCTCAGTAAACTGCTAATGTGCTACAGTAAGGTAGTTGTTAAGTTTAGATTGGGTAAGATTGGAGATGTAGAATAAGGTCATGCAGAATGCTTTGCTCCTAGGGATGCAATTCTAGGGGTGTTTTGCCCTCCAGGTCTTCGAAACTCGATCTCGTGACTGAAAACTAAATACTAAAGTGTTACCCAACGTCATGATTGAGGGGTCTGAGGCGTGCGGATCCACTCGCTGGCTTTTATTAAACAAAGGCATGGTCAAAACAGGCAGGCGTCAAATCACAGCAAACAGGTGTATCAGAGGCAAGGCAACAACAAAATCCAAAAACAGGCAGAGGTCGGGTCAGGCAGCAAACAATGACAGTATCAGAAGACAGGCAGGGTCAAAACCAAAGAATCAATAACTCGGAAAACACAAGGAAGCTCGGAAACAACAATCTAACAATTGAACAATGCAACCTGCAGGTGAGGGGCCTGCTACGATATTTATAGTCTGGGAACAGGAAGTAGCAGCAGAGGGAGTGATCGCAGATCATCCAGACTCAAGGGCTCCCTCTGCTGGCTTGGTGACACCCAACATGTATGAAAACAAATTATTATAATTCAGCTACATACCTCTTATCTATATCATTCTTATATTATATCCTGAAAATGCAACTTCAGAGAAGTTCAACAGTGTTCATCAGATCTCAGTGATAAATTAATTATCTGAATATTTAGGTAGGCCAATGGGAAAATAAAAATCCATTGGAAGAAAAAAAATCACAAATAAGATCTACAGTGTTTCGTAACTTTTTCTCTGTGTAAATAAACTAATTATCAAAGAACTGAAAGGAATGTGAGGAGTAAATTATAATAGAAATTGTATTATTGGGTCTAATATCTAATCTAATATATGAAAAGTTGGTTTGAAATGTGAGTTGATGGACTGTACAGTCATGCATTCATGAATAAAACAAAATAATACTTTCTTTACAGTGATCTGACTATAAAGCATCTTTCTCTTATTCTGTCAAGGTGAGAACAAAAAAAATTGCCATATGCTTTAGTCTCTAGTTAAATATGAATCATTTGTTAATAAGGCTTTAATGCTATATGCTTTCTGTGGCCATAGTTAGCATGAAATAAACACAATAATCGCTGGATAAACAGATTAGTTGACTGTTATATTAATTCTGCTACAGTTACTACTAACAGCTGAAATAAATATTTATATTCAATTGCAATTATTTATATGCATTTCCCCATTGAGCTAATTTGCTACACATGCTTAGTTTTAGATGATTGTGAGTTTTACAGTATTTTCTATTTATTTATTTTTTTGGCAGAGACTCCCTGTGCAATATTTTTCCAAGAGATATGGCCCGCTTATTTATGGTCCCTGTCTTCCAGCCTCTTGAATGCCTGTCAAGGTAAAATAGAGGAGAACACAACGTACATTTATCTTGACAGTGGAAGATGTATCTCCACACACAAGAGAGACAACCAATCTGCATATAAAAAGTGAAATAAAAAAAAAACTGAAATTGGTGATAGTGATCTCAGAGTCATTGGCTTTTTCTTAAGGCAAAGCACGGATTTGTGTTCTTGCGGAGATTGGTCTTCAAGGACCTGAGGACACAAAACGAATCTCCATGAGAATTGAGATGTATCCTTGTTCAGATATTTAGAATTTTGATTCTCTCAAGTGTGTTTTGGACGCATATCAGGAACACATCCAGGTACTTTCATGTGCCGTCTGTATTGGCGTTCTTGTGTATCGCAGTGGATTTCAACGGTTGATGATGACTTAGTACAAGAACATAAGGACTCAAGGTCGCTTAAAAACTCATATTGAGAAAAAGCTGTAGTTTCAAATATGAATTCTTCCCTATTATATAATAGGTGAAAACATATGGGACAAAAGAGGTCCAAATTCACATTACACATGAAAGAGTAAGCACTGTGTTCTGCACATTCAATAGACTCTTTATCCCACAAGGCCACGGTAGAGGACTTATAATTGGCAGATTTATAAAGTCTGTTCTGGTGTGACCGGTTATTGTTGTCACAATTAATGAATACTGACATTTGTTGAACATATATAGTATTTTATGGATTGCTCTCCTGAGCGTGATTTGTAAAATGTGATGTATGTTAACTAAACATTATGTGTATTATGTTCCCTGTTAAACCATTATCCATACCATTTACACAACTCAGATGCGAGACTACCTAATAAAACCGCTAGTTTCAAGATTCTGTGGCTGGAATCTGGTTCTTATTTGAGATTTCACCAAAGCAAGATTAATTCAGTCTCATTCTACTCATTTCCTCATCTGCCATTTCCACAGTTCATTTCCCTAGTTCATGGTAATTTCTTATGATCAGTACCTTTTTAATAAAGATATGGATAAAGAATGTATTCTTGCAGGATGTTCAGTGAAGCTAATGTAACGTGACACAAATGTAGGATGAGATTAAAAGTTTTTGGAACTGATTAGTTATTTCAGACGTAGAGCAAGATATTACTTTTGGATAACAGATTATGAAGACTTTTCCTACTTTTACTCTCTTTTCCCGTGGAATAATAATGTGGAATAATAAAGGCAATGCGGTCAAAATGTTGTCTGTAGAACTATACAAAGTCTGTTCTTCTCTATACAGAGTCCTCGCATTCGCTGACTCTCGCTAGTCGCACAAGTAACATCTGAAAAATGACTGGTACTTTGTGTATCCCTTACTGTTTCGTTGTTATTCTGTCATATCTCTGTAGTTGCTTGCATTCTAGTCAGTCTTAAAACTTCAAATTGCGCTTCTTACATTATGTCTTTAAATGAATTGGTTTTGTCGCAAATGCCTTTGGATCAAAGCATCTGCTAAATGGGTGAATGTAAATGAACCCATGTGTTTTGACACTTCTTCCTTTGATTAGGTTGGTTGTGAATTACACAAAATTACATTAGTATGTAAGCACAATTTTTTCCCAGCTTGCAGCCCAGCGCACAGTTTATACTAAAGAGATTTCAAAGGCTTGTTTCCATATTTTCAAAATCCCTTTTTAAAATTCTCCAGAAGCTTCTTTTTTCTCTTTGTCTACTTGCATAGCAATTAGACATTAACTTCAAAAGACATGAACAGCGCTCATTCTCAAGCTCAGCACAATATGCAACACAGTTACTGTTACGTTCTGAGTTTGAGGTTTTCCTCGGTCAACATATTTTGTTGACCCTGGAGCAGCATTTTAATCCAAAAATTTAGTCTCGTCCCTATCTAAAACTAACCTTATACATGAGTAATGCCTAAAAACAAGGGAAATGATAGATGAATGACACTGATGTACAAGCACCAAATACTGATTTTCAGTTATTTTAAGCCAAAAACTATAAACTGGTTCTTCAAATCTGATTGGTTAATCGCAATGTTGTTCCAGGGTCAACAAAGATGTTGATCCAGGACCATGTCACACTCAGAAAAGTTAGGTTCTGCTACTGCTTAACTATATGTGTTCCTGCCAACATAAAGATTACAATCCAATTACATTCAACAGGCCAAAAGCTCAGTGTGGGTGCTCAACAGCAAATGTCAGACCGGAAGGATTTCACTTACTATTAAGTGTCTGTAAAACCTGTGTACTGGTACAGAGCTGTGTATTTGTACATACCTGTGTACTGTAGTATGTAACCACAGTGTAAGTACACATTGCTCAACCTGTGCAGAGCACATGCCCTTTTAACCCTTAAATTCCGAAGTGCCCTATTGTTGGAATAAATGGGTTTTTTTCTTCAATAAATCAGTGCTGTTAATCACCCTTTGCTTCTGTCTAACTATTTTAAAACACTCAGCCAGTGAAACATTTTAAATAGAGCTTGTGACTAAAATCTTGTGGAATCTGCTCAAACCTCATAACTCCACTCCCTTTATCTGCACTGAATGAACTGCACCATATCAAATGCACCATATTATCCGCACCATTTTCACCTCATACCTGAACCTAACTACTACAGCAACTACCTCACATATACCTTATCAATAAGCAGTTAATCAGGAATTTATTAGGGCCAAATTTGTAGTTAACAGTGAGAGTTGGTCTCCCAAAAATGTATTGTGACCAAACGTGATTGTACAAATGCTGATCTTTTGTATCTCAGCAGATTTAAATGATCGTTAGCATTATATTTATTGTTAACAATTAATTATGTGAGTATCTGTGATGTCTCTTATGTATGAACTACATGAGTTACAAGTCAAAAGAGTCTTCCTTCACAGAGTAAGAGAAAATGATGCAAGACAGAGGATGAGAGAAATATGTAAGGGTAGATGAGCTTAGTTGGAGACAGTTAAAAGCTTCTGTAAATAATAAATAAAGTAAGGAAATTCAGAAGATTTAATTAAAGCCAACGAAACAAGGGACTTGAGTTACAACAATAAGGCTGATTATGTAAACAGGACATAAGCGATTATCTTCCGTCCCTGAGGGTGCATATGGAGAGACTGTCCTCTCTTATAGCTTCAGTATTACATCCTCCAAAGGAACGTACAGAAATGAAGATCCCCTGCTATATTTATATTAATAATCTCTTCATTTATATAGCTATCTCTCACTGAAGCCATTCGACAGCTGCTTTGAGAAAACAATTTAAAAAGAGTCCCCATACTGATGGATTATTTACAGTCAAAACCTGATCGTAGCCCGTCTCTGAAACACGAGGGGGAATTCACTGAGAGTGACTCACAGCCACTGATAATGCTGCTGATTCCACACACTGTCTGTGTTGTGTTGGCATCCTGTTCATTTTAAGGGATTATGCAAATCAGGTATTGACACAACATCCCCCCACCACCCAAAAATTAAAAAAAATCCCAGCTGAATGCAAGGTAGTGCTGAATGCAGAGGACAGCTGTGATGGTATACATCACTCTACCACTAGATCTAGGATTTACCATTAAAGTCCATTAAATCCACATTTTGAGGTAGACAGAAACACAATTATTTCTCACTGCCAGCAAACACATATTTAACTGTGGATCAGTTTAGGAAATATGTAGACTATCCAAATCGGATAACTGAAAACATAATCTGAAAAGTAGGTATTTACACTGCATTTATCAGAAAAACGCTGTCACTTGGCATTTAATGAATATTTGCTGATCTTGGCTGCATTCTGTAAACAATAAAACTTGTTTAATATGCATCATTGGAGAAATTAAACCAGTCACGACTGTTTTCCAAAAAAACAGCCACTTTGGTTGAATAAAAAAGGATTATAGCAATAGCAATAATAAAAAAAATGCTGTTAATTAAGTGATTTAATATCTTTGAAATGCTACTGTAGTGAGTATGGCACTGATGACTATATTGCTGTTTTTGTTCCCTGTGATATTGCTTTATTTGATTCATACCAGGTTATGTCATACCATGGGTTCTCTTATGCAGTTATGCACATGTGCACTCTTCAGAAATGGCACTGACTGTGTGTACACATATTTATAACACATAGTTTTGGTTTTTAAGTTTGGTGCTTGGAATACTGTGTTAAATTTAAAATGAGTTTCACCTCTTGTGGACAGCATTGTTTATATTAATGTTCTTTGATGCTAGCTCTGAAAAATTATGAATGGCAACTGCTGGATAAGTGATCTTAAACATGAATGCATGTTATTTAATGCATTTTAGAAATTTCACACTGTTATATCCCTAACTAAAATATATATATATCTGTAATAAACGATATCAAAATGTACTGCATGCTAGCTTGCTAGCTAGCTTGTGCCCAGAAGTGTGAGCTAAGTTACACTAACAAGGGACTCGAGCTTGTTCTCTAGAGACTTGGCTAGCAGCCGCTGCTATAGACAGATGTTAACACAAGGTGTAAATAAGAACCAAGACTGAATGCACTGCAGCAGGTAAATCTCTCAGAGATCTTTAGACTATGTGTATTTAAGTGGTTGATGCTAGCTTTAAGCTGCAGGAGTACAGAAGGCGCATGTCCACATAATCCCACCAATCTGCAGTGCAGCGCTATATAAATATCTTCTCATTCACTCAGAATCTTCTTCCCCACAAATCCATTTTCCCTGTGGACTTTGGTCAAGGACAGAACTGTGAGCTATACGAGTCAATTACGGCAAATCAAACTCCGCGTACCCTTTCCGCCAAAAAAGGAGTCTGTAAATGAAATGAATCAAAAGTCTGGGATGTGTAATTAACCTGCATGCTCCTCTCCTCAATACGGAGACCAATTAGTGGGGCCGTACTGTTAAACAAGCAAAACCGAAATGTAAATGTAAAGGAGCACCCATGACCCTTAAATATACAGTAACCGTCAATAGAGCGCAAGCAGATTGAACCAAAATGTCTGGATGTAATCATTCAAATTAATTTGAACATGCCACTAATTCACCAAAACATAAAATAGTGACAAACTGTGTTCCATATTTGAATTAGATAAGAATTTAAGCACAAGGTAAACCTTTAAATGACAATAACGTCATGATTATAACTTATTTTAGACCCTTTAACAGCTTGATCCCCTGTATCTGCATTTTGAAGGTCAGTGGATAAATACACAGATCAGCAACCGAATGTGGAGCATGACTCACTGCTCAGTATGAATCTGACCTAATATAACGCTGCCCTAATACAGCTTTTTGTTTTAATAAAATCAAATTACAGCTCTGTGATGAATTGGCCACCTTTTCAAGGGCATTGAACAGCTTTGATTGACCTTTAGATATAAGCCTGATAGAGCAAAAGCAGGAATAGAACATGGACGAACATAAAGTTACAACTCTATGTCACTTTTGAAACACTTTTGTTTGTGTTTTTTAAGACTACAATTGTAGACGCTTCCTCCATTTTTGTGTTTTTTCACTCATTTATTCTTTCTTTCCTTCTACATACGAACAAATTTCAGAATCTGTAGGTACAATGTCATTTCTGTTCGTTTTAAAGTCAATGGACGATTCTATGCTTGTTGTTATGTGGTAAATTTCATGGTGTTTGCTGATGTACTCTTGTTTAACAAGAGTTTGTTCTATCAAGCATCCATCAAACTTCATAGAAAATTACAGGGGGGGGGGCAATCAATATTTACATTTACATTTATATTTATAGCATTATTCCTGCACTGAAATGGTTCTTAAATGAAAATCCAAAATCAATATAACGGTTAATACAGGTAATACTTTGAGGATTTTTCACTTTCTGCCCAAAATCAATTCTTACCGCTTCAAAAGATCAACAAATCCATGATGACTCCATCAAGACATCATTTTAAACGGCGATTAGAGATTCTAGGGTATTTAAGTAAGCTAGTTCTCCGTGTGTATTCCTCTCTCTTTACTCACAGGCCATGATGGTATGCAACTCACATGGAATACAGTCCAGTGCATTGACAACTATACAACTACAAGGATATCCCAGAATATTAGCAAATGTGTTTAAACACTGCATTCAGATTACTAGATCCCTGATCTTGCTCACTTATGTAACTCAGAGCCTATGAGATGTTTCTTTGTGGCTTTACAATGCACAAGCGTTTTTCACAGAGGAAAACACAACATTAGCACAAACACCTGACTAACCCCAAAAACAAATCACACACTGCTGATTGCATGGAAACACAATTTAGACAGTGTTTAGGATTGTATTTGATTGTATGAAAGAAGCTTCTGCAAAACAAATTCTGAAAAAAAATTAATAAATAAATGAACAAATAATGTATGTGTTTAAAACAACAAGAGGGAGATTAAATAATGACAATATCCAATTTAGTTTTTCAAAAAGGACACATACTGATGTTTATGTTTTTTTAAAAATCTGTTTTTTAGATAAGGCACTAAGCGTAACCTGATTTTGTGGACTGAGTGAAAAATTACATTTCCAAAAACGCACATTCTGTTCTTGCTGAGAAAGAAAGAACATCCTAACAGATTTGGAATAGCAAGAATGTGAGCAAATTATGACCCTCTTTTGTTCCTTGCAAGCACTTCACTCTCATTGCTAGTTATATCAGGATCTGTCAGCGAAATTAAAGAGTCCTCAGAGACACTTGAAATGTCTCGCTCTAATCCTGAGTTCAATTCATAGCGTTTCTTTCTCAGAGAGCTGCGTGCAGACCTCGTGCCCATCACATTACGCTCGTGTCTGGACAGTATCCTCACACAGCCTCATTCATCTCTGTTTCCATGAGGATCATCTGTTCTAGGCCAACTCTGGGAAGGAGATACAAATAACACTCACTGAGCAGTCCAAGATGAATGGCGGTAGAGGAGAGACGTTTGATGTGTGATGAAACTCGACACCCAAGCAGGACCTGAGCACTGGTGCACTCTGGGGCAAACGCTAGTTATCTATTCCTGTCAGCCGCCACCTCGGCAGATGACTGTCTTACAGTGGAGTCGAGCTTGTCTCACAGCGTGCAGAGTGCTGGAGCTCTGCCAGACCAGGGTTTGTTTTGCTCTTTGTTCTGCGAATCCGCCGCTGTAATGCCATGAGCCAACATCAGAGCACATGAATAAATCACCAGATCACCAGAGAAAAAGCTGTTTGAAAACATGTATTCTACAAGAAAAAAAAACCCTAATTAGCCTGGGTGATTTATCAGTCAATCATCTGAAGAACTGGGAAAGAACTGGAATTCGGAATCAATTTGCATTCATAACTTTTCGTTCCGAAGAGAGAATTTATAAAGATTCAAAAGTTGAATCATACTGTTAAAGTTCTTTATATGTGCAAGCTTTACAAAAAGCTTTACTTTCAATCATTTCAATCATTGTAAACGTGTTATTCATAGAAGGAGTGTATGAACAGAAAGCTCATGTTTCAAATCTATGAATCGCAAATTATCTTCAACTTGCACGCAAATTAATGGTTTCAGCTCTCTGCTTGTAAACGACTCCTAATTTATGTCATTAAAATATCACCAACGTAATTTAGAGAAGCAAGCTGCATGAACAGCTTAGATTTACCAAAAACCTACAACACTCTGGCAATAAAAAGTGTGTACGTCTGATCAGACGCTGACGTGAAGCTAAGTGCTTTTCCACGTCAAAGACAATTTTTATAAATGCGAGCTCAGATGTGGGCATGCGCACACTCTACGATCACATATAATTTGCTATTTAAGCTGTTGTGGTGTTCACGTTCTACAAGTTTTGGAAACGTCATAATTTAGAAACACAACGACAGCTTAAGTTGCAAATTTAGCAAAACGCAATCTTTATGTCGTTGCCAATACTTTTGACCATGACTGTAAACATAAAATTATAATTACTAAACTAATAACAATAAATTAAATACTAAAAACTTTAAAATAAGTGGCCCATCTACTATATCAAACATTTGGTGCAGCTCTTGATCTGGATTCGCTGGCTTTTAGAAGAATCCTCTTGACATTGTGTGTGTGTGTGTGTGTGTGTGTGTAGATGAAAGAGACAGAGAGGGTCAGAGAGAGATTTCCTTGTCAGCTCTGCCAAAAGCAGGTTCTTGAGCTCTCCACTTTCTGTCTGTTTGACACGCTGCTAAAGCTGCTGAGGGCAGATTACTCTCAAACTCCTGCTGACTGCAAGCAAATCATCAGCAAATAAAAACAGCGTTCAACTGTCTTGTTAAGGCTAATGATGAATGTTTTGGAAGTGGACGATTGTTGAAACAGCGCCACAGTAATTAAAACATGAGCTGACTTCAATACACATTGACGGCATCACTTGCATCTACAAGCACAACTTAGAGCAACGATGACAAAAAAAGCAATGCCTCTAAAGTGAATTGACTGATTGATTGATTGATTGATTGATTGGTTAGTTAACTGACTGATAGATAGATAGATAGATAGATAGATAGATAGATAGAGATAGATAGATAGATAGATAGATAGATAGCCATCCTGGTCAGTTTAAACAGATCGAAATATAGTGCACATGGTGTCATTTTAATATAGAGAAATTAATTGTTTTCCTGTAACTGAATCATGCCCAGACTAAAGACAGCTTTCATTGGCTGTCCTGTGCTTGAGGGGCAAACTCATGTAAAGAGGTTACAGTACTCTGCAGAAGTGTGGGTGTAAGTACTGAGCTGTGATCTGGCGCTGAAGTCAGCATAAAACAATCTAAAAAAGCACTAGAAACCTATTCATCAACACCTTTTTTGCTATATAAGCTTTTGTGGAGCAACTTAAAACTACCCACCCATTGTTCGTTGTGCTGGATTTCAGTTTTACGTGCAATAAAACACACAAACAGCACATTCTAGCCCGTCTCAACAATTATCGAACCTCTTCGGATTCAGCTCTGCGTAGATTAATTAAAATAAATGTAACCACCGTTCTTAGGCGAATTAGACATCACAATGATGAAACGAAGTCTCACAAAATACCAATTTAAAATTAGTTTACTATAAAAGGAAACCAAAAATCAAGCTATATTACGAAGCAGGAGCGCTCATCATCCTGGAACGTAACACAATGTACGCTCACGTCGAAGGATGTAAATGTAACATCAGATTTTACACATTTAAAATGGCATAATTAGCACTTAAGTTTGAATTATAAAATAATGAATGAGTTTTGTAATGAATATATTGCTTCTGTATCTGTCTTCTAAGAGGCTGCTGGAGTGGCATTTAAGGACTGCTTAACTAGACACGGAGAATCAATCTGCTTCCTGCCCTCATGAGCGCAGGATGATAAATTACCCAGCGAGGACCTCTGATCCCTTGTTAGATTTGGGGTTGAAAAGACCGTCTGCTAATATAAAATGGGAAAAGCCTTATAGGAGAAACATTTTGACAGAGGTAAGGCTTTGAATACATTGCTGTGATAATAGTTTTAATAAAATGAGCGCAAGCTGCAGGCTTTTTAATCCCTAATGAGAAAACTAGAAAAAAATTGGTCATAGCAAAATGAGTTTAAACAGTATACTGACATTATATATTATATAGTTAGTTGTTGTAAATGATTATTGAGCTTTCTATGAAATGTGAAATACTCATGTTTCGTGTTTTTATGAGTTTATACAAGTGCTCCACACATTAAAATCTTTTTTGTGTACATAATATATGTATACATGTATGTATATATATATATATATATATATATATATATATATATATATATATATATATATATATATATATAAAATAATAATTTTTGGATGCGATTTATCACTATTAATCATTTGAAAGCAATAGTTTATGCACCATGTCCTTAATTTGACCTGAAGTGTGAGATTTAGGTTGTTTGACACATTTGCCCCAAAACCGTTCTAGAAAATGAATAAATGAAATGCATTGAGTGACTGAAGATCACATGACGTCTCCGTCCACTGTTGAGTGAGTATGACTAGCACCACTTCTGCAGACGTTACTGAGGACTCCATTTATCCGTCATGTTACTTTCTCATATCCAGTGGGATCTTCTGCTGTGTTAAAAGAAGTAACTTGTTCTCGTATAATTGATTATCTACAGTAAAACACGCTAGGGTGTTAGTGCCTAAAAACCAAATAGCACAAAAGAAGAACGGTGAGAAATAGTGGCGTTGAGATATCGTTTGCGGACTCCACAAATCAGAGCCGAGAAACATGAGATTACTGCCCTTGCCTCAGTTACTCCGTATGTCATTGATGGGCTTTAATGTTTGAGCGGTCACACTTGGGATCTGCCCCACAGCGACTGATTGTCTGTTTAATGGATGAAATTATTGTAGAATCGCCCTGTGACCTCGTCTGCTGCCAGTCACAGTGTCATCCCGTTTCCTCAGGGCAGTCTTCATGAGACTTTGAGCATTTGACACAGCTTTTCTTTCATGCCATTTAATGGTGAACTGTTAAAAGACAACTCAGGAGTTTCTGCTACTTGATGAATTCAACTAAGATTATTTATTAAGTACATGCTTGCCTTCACAGCATGATGAATCAAATCTTTCATGTATAATACTGCAATAAATGGCAAGAGGCTTTATTATATTTGAAAAAATGGCTCCAGATGAGAAAAAGTTAAATGAGTGCAACATAGACTTAAAGCGAGATTGATTCTCGTGGTACTGAAGGATCGTAAGGATGAATATGGATGAATAAGGTCATACTTTAAGGTCATAAGATCATGTAGAATACGTGCTTTATAAACACTAATAAACAGCTAACTTGTTGATAGCAGGCATGCTAATAAACTACTAGTTTACAGTGAGAATTACAGTTACTCGTTTCCTTTCCACACAAATCCAAGAACTGGTTGCTTTTTGTGTTACACAGAGAATATAATTACAAAACATTATTTACATTTATTTTACATATAATTGACCAACAAGTGACTTAACAACTTTTCCTGTAGAATTTTCGAAGCAGTTTTCTCTTGTGTTTCTTTATACAGTGCATGAAATCTTGTAAAAAGTTGCTCATATTACCTCCCCCTGACTTTATCGCTTCTCATTATGTATCGGGAAAGCTTAATCTATCTCTTTCTTTAGAAGTCAGATCAAACTAGACCACAAAAGCACATCTCCTTCCTCTCATGATCATTTACATAATCGTCTCACAGATACACGTCTGACACACAGCATGTATCAAATCTTCAGTCGGGCCATCGCACATATTCATATTCAAAACCTGCCCTGGTGACAGGGAAATAATCCTCCACTGACATCAGGGGTTCCCTGTTTTTTTTTTTTTTTTTTGGTTGTTTGGAAGGCTTACCAGTTTAATTAGCGGAGCGAGATATCTGCTCTTAATTAACTTCAGCTGGAAACAGCTCCAGACCCGAGCTCTGTCTTTATAATGAGCCAATCTGTTACAAAAAATACATAATGATCAAACTTCAAACCAGAGTTCCTCCGAAGCTGAAATCAAGAAAAGCCATCAGCCGAGAGAAGGTGGAGAAGAAACACCCGCCTGTTAAACAGAACGTGACTGCTAAACAAGTTTTGACCGTATCAAGGTCGAAGAACGACGTAAACTTTCTGCTCTGTAGCAAGAATATATTCATGAAATGTGCATCAAGGGAAAATAAAGCAGAGTTTTAAAAATTATGCTCTTGGGGCTAGAGCTGTTTCATTAACAGCTGATGCATGACTTTCGCTCCTCAGAGTCTTTTTATTGCTTCTGCTTCTGTGCATTATGTACGAATAGCGTTAATACCACTTGTGGCTCGTGATGAAGTTTTATCACAACCATAATAACCTTCTCTCTCTGTAATTCACTTTTGAATATGCAAAAGGGATTTTATTGTGCCCGAAAAAGGTCTCCATCCCCCAAACATTTCTGAGTGGAAATACACCATGCATAAGTTCAGCTGCTTTCCAAAGCATTCTGTGACATTCACTTGACAGTAGCATACTCCCTTGGCAATTTATCTAGTGCGTCTCCGATGTAAGAATTTTAAACCGCTAATTTCCTGTTAAGCATACAGTACGCTTAATTCTCTTCAGTCTGATATACTAAAGGTAAAGGATTTTTCTATTAAGTTCGCTAAACTGATAGCAGGGACAAAATAGCTTTTTCGTACTAAATTTGTTATTCGAGGTTTGCAGTAAAATCCAGTCCGGAGATAATAAATGAAATTCCAGCCACAGAGTGATTTACTAATCCTAAAAGTAATTTCAGAAATGGCAACTGGTAAATGATCAAACGCACAAACTGAAAAGCATGTCTTGATTCACGCTGCACCTCAAGCTGTTCTTGTGACATAACAGACTTAAAGATATTTGCTTATGAAAGAATTATAAAAAATTATTTTTAGAATAGGAAACTGGAGCTGAACTTAAGACATTCTTGTCATATTGAAACTATCTACTCTTTCTCATGGCATAAATGTACCTTTAGCGAGACATATGTAGCAGGAGCTTGTATTCCTTTTTACACAAATTTAGAGTTTTGATGAATAAAGCTGTAATTTTAAAGAACAGCTAAATGAAGAATATCATGTTACGACTTTAAAACAATATTAATATGCTGGGATGTATGAAAACTGATGCTATTGAATGGTAGCATCATACACATCCAGCTTCGTATCTATGGGTTTTCATAGAAGGTAGGTTTGTTCGGTAGATCACGGAGTACAGAGGTGTGCTTGAGAGATGAGGAACTCGGTTTGATTTGTGTAATTATCGTTTAACAAAACAGTTCAAATCTGCATAAAAGGAAGTTGAAATGGCATATTTCCAACATGATAGAGCATGCACTTTTAGCAACAGTCCAAAGATATAACCGCCGCAATACATAACTATATCAATATAATAAAAATGTGCATCGTACCTGTGTTTTAGTGCCACTCATTGGACATTACTTTTTGAAATTGTGGCAAAACATGCAGTAAGCCACATAAAAGGGCGTTGCACAAAAAGTGCACAGAGGTACATATTTTTATGACACCAGTTTGGAAACTAAATACACATTGTGTAACTATATGTCTAAAAAACACTATTTTAGTTTTGTAAATGCCACTGTTAATAGCACTATAGCACCGTTTGTAATTTCGAATATATCTGATAGCATATCATGAACTATATAATTCACTGCATGTCACAAGCTGATTGGTGTTTGTTGCACAACATTTAAACAGTTTGGTTCTGTTGTTATCAGACACCCCCACCTCCCCAGCACCACCTGTATATAGATCTGCTACAGGTAACTCTATGTACTGTAATGTGTGCTGTTTGTGCAGCAGCAGCATGTTTTACACGCTCATAGTAGTATGTGTGTGTTTTCATCAACAGCATTTTAGCTATTTCTTTTGTTGGTATCACTTTTTAGCTTGAAGTCATGAACTGCTGCCCTGATATTTTCCTGTATACTGACTTAATAGGGTTCATTATTCAGAATTGATTGCGAAGCATTCAGACCCTGAGGCAGCAAAACAGCATTAAGCCTTTATTCTCCTCTACCGTAATTCACAGGTGACGTTTTGGAGCGGGCGTTCGGTGCTCTTTTTCTTCTAAACAAAACACTGTGCATCTTCTAAAAAAATAAATAAATAAAAATTCCCATTACTGTTGTGGAAAATGATTCTTATGACATATTTTTCTACTTGTCCTTTCAGGAACAGTCAACAAGTGTTTTTTGCGGATCAAAACATAGCTCAAGTTTAGTGGGAACTGGAAAACCGGGCGCATTTATCACAAAAAGCAATTATTCTTAGTGAACAATTAGACATGATTTGAACTGCTCAAGCAATTAACACCCTTTATTTGGGATCTTAACAATCCAAGCTTTAGTTGCTTAGCTGGTGATAAGTATCAGTCGCGCGCTGCACTTCAGAGGACATGTGTTTAAACAAACCACACAGCCTCTCGTTCCAAACTCTGGCCCTTCAATACATGTGACATATAAGGGATTGAGATGGACCCTCAGCACAGGACTAACTTCAGCTGTTGGTGAGCATGGCATGAGAAAAGCTCATGCCGTTATTTTAAGCTACGCCTTCAGCGATCAACCAAATCCCATTGGGTGTTTATCAGTCAGTGATGAACCAAATCCCATCAGAGCCCCATCCTCATAGCAAAGCAGCGCTAGAAAAAGCTTTCGCTACAATTACATGTACTTCGTGTTGTGAAATTACATAATAAAAGCGTATTTTCTTACTCGTTCTGTTTTATTGTAATTCGCATAATCTTAAACACATTTTAAGTCACAGAGAAGCTCGGACGATACAGCTGATGAAACAATGATTCAGAAAGCAAAGTGACAGTTGCTCCACGGACTTTGGAAAAAGGATTTTCTGTGGACCGAGCTAATAGTTTTGTCCTGTATTTGGCAGAAGAGGGGTTGGGGAATTGGAAGCGCTAAACATTTGATAGGTCTTGCAAAATCCAGATTTTCAGGACCTTTCAGTAATAGATTTGAGCTCAGTCAGTGGAGCGCTGACATGCTAATCATTCATAAAGCATGTCTGCTCATTTAAACAGCTCTCTTATATGTGTTGTCATGTGGACTCCCGGTCCGCTTGTGCTGACAAAATGCCAAGGTGGCAAAAACATTGGCTGACAGCTGGAGGAGACATCAAGTGTGTCTGCGTGTGTGTCATTAGTCCACCGAACACACACATTGTGTATCGCAGATGATCTAAGCAACATATTTACATCAGCGCATTCATGCGGTTATTAAAATTCCAGCTCGCCCAAATAACCCTTAATTCTCACAAGCTGCCTGCATTTAATCCTCAATACTAGATATCTATAGATATAAATAAATCTGAGCCCACATTTGTGTATGGTTTAAACTATGGTTCAGGAGACACAGTGTACATGATAGTGAACGTATTGTGACACAGATGATTCTTTTCTTAGGATATAACATCAAACTTTACCCTGCATTAAATCCAGAAAGAGAAATAAAGGGGAAGGAGGGAAGTAAGAGGCAGATAAAGAAATGAAAGAGCATGAGAAAGAGAGAGTATGGAAATGACTTGTGTTTTGGCTGTATGGAACTGACATCAAAGCAAAGTGACAGGTACGGTTGCACAGCGCAGCTAACGCCCTGGGTGAAATCTCACACACAAATCTCATTTCGCACCCCCCTCTGTCCATCTCTCTCCGATTTATCCGTACGTCAGGGGCACACATTCAGAGCATGCTAAATATTATATTCCCTTTCCTTGCTAATGCAAACCCCACCACCGCCAGACTTCTTTAGAGATCATTATTTCTGCAGCTTTACCTTCAATTGATCAAAGCACAGTTCAGTTCTCACAAGACGGGTGATGTGTTTTTTCGTTCGAAAGAGGATGCTAGATTACTGCATGCTGGGCAGTATGCATTGCGCGCCGCTTTCTAGTTTAAAACAATGTAAGCAAAGCATGTCGGAATAAAAACAACTACATTTATTGTGACATAATCTTATCACGTCACGTTTTGAGAAGCATACTCACACAATTATTTTAGGTACATATATTTTTCACAATAGACGATTTTGGGAACGTGGGGCACCCTTGGTCTGCTATTAATAATATATATTCCCTTTTCTTTTTAATGCAAACCCTAACAGCCATTAGACGTCTCCAGGGAATTTTACTTCTGTAGCTTTACCCTTCAATTGATCAAAGCATAGGCCAGTTCTCACAAGATGAGCACAGTATACATATTAAATGAAAACGAGTATTAATCTTTAGTTTGGGCTACGGTTAATGGAATACGTTGACATGTATATGGCAGACAGCTGATATTAAGAATTATTCAAGATATTCAAATTATTAACTTAAATGCAAACCTTGGTTAATACTTGGCATCTAAGGGCAACCAGGTGAGACAAAGGGCCCACGATCGATTTAGATTTTCCAGATGTTTCCATTATCAGTGCCCAAGCAACACTGCTTAAAATTAGCTGCAAAATTGGTAGAGCTATTGTTGATAGAACGTCGACAGTGGATCATCAAAATAAAGTGTAACCAAATCCTTACGTTTAAAGTAACAAACCCAAGAAACTAACCCTAAACCAAATCCTGATTGTAAAAAGTACGTTTTGTTCACAAAAGCAATTGGCAACAATACATTATATGGGTCAAAATTATTTTCTTTTATGCCAAAGATCATTAGGATATTAAGCAAAGATCAGGTTCAACGATCATAAATCATAAATGCAATAAAATAAATGGTTAGTAGTATACATAGCTAAGAACTTGTTCAATACAATGTTCTTTCTTTTTTTTGCATCCACATATTCCAGATATTAAAATAAAAGTTTCTCGGGCAAATATTGTCCCACCCTAACAGACCATGCATGCATAAATAATAAAACAGGCCCTTGTGTCTTGTGTAAAAAGTCACAAATATTACTCTGCACTTACATTGTAATAACACTGTAACAAAGACACCTTAAGATAATATGTAACCAGCACCACTAATGATCCTGCTCATCTAAAAGTAAATATTGGTCAAGATGCTCAGGAAGCAAAATAAACGTGGATGGCCACACTTTCACGCAGTCAGAAGCGAATCAATAAGGTGAATCTTGACAGATTCAAGGACTCTCTGTAATGGTTTAAAGAAACATCTCTGCAGGGAGACATACAATGAGCTGGCTTTTAAACACAGCAATTTAACATAAATCTATACTTTCTCCCGTCACATTTTATATTAGGTGTCCTCAATATAAAAAATAAGCACAATGCACTTATTGTGTTCATATTGTATTGCAAAACTCTTTTGCTGCTATTGAGGTTAGATACTGTTATGGTTAAGGACATGGTTTGGTGGTAAAGGTAAGTTTAAGAGTGGGCTAACATGTAGTGGAATGTGTCAAAAGTTTCATTATAAGTGTGAATGCAGAAATTAATTACAGATTCATTTACATTTATATTGTAAAATCATGCATGCACATAATAAGTGCATTGTTTCAAATTATTAATTAAAATGTAAGCACATAGTAGTTAAGGCCACCTGATATAAAGTGTGATCGTTTCTCCTGTGACTGGAAAAAAAACGAAAATATGTATCATATGGTTATCATGATCCTCACGTAGAAAATGCAGTTTTTAGTCCGCCTTGGGCCATTTCCCCATCCAGTTCCCCCTCCAGCTCTTATCTTATACTTTCTGTCCTTTTTCAGCTTTCAGTACATAGTGTCCATCCCTGCTGTTTTAGCAAGAAAGATTTATGCTGTCAAGCTCATCATTAAAAATAAATAAATAAATAAAAATATTTCACACAATAGCCAACCATAAGAATATGTTCTACTGTGCAATAGCTCTGTGTGAAGAATAACAGACTGTTTAATATATTCATTCTCTCTATTGTAGAGTATCACTGATCCAGGAAAACCTGGATATTGAATTTGCCATGAATGTGATTTAGGAGGCACGACAAAAGGGGCAATTATCACCGAATATCAATTTCCATCTTTATTTGCGTTTTTTGATCGCGCAAAGCTCCTCATATGACTTCAGAAGATGTGGAATACAATGCATTCGTTGTATGGATTACACTTTTTCACACTGGTTCTGCGAGGCATTAAATAAGTCTTAGCACTTTAGAAAGTGAAGCATGGCATTTTATGCAAAATATGGCGAACCTCAATGTATATTTGAATGTTATAAACCCCTTAAAGGCTGAACCCTAAAAACAGAGCGCATATCGTCAGGTAATGCTTTACGATCGTAATGCCACGCTCAGAATCGAATTGTCTGTGGATGACGCAAATCTGAGATCAGTGTAATTAAGGTGAAAAGCATTACGGAGAGTCTGAACAGAAGAGTTACTACACGTGCCTTTATGAATGCGTGCACTGTTTCAGCAAAGTTTTCACGTTTTGTCACAGTCCATGCATTCACTTTTTGTTTTGCAGACTCTTAAAGTCGCAGTGCTCAAAATGCAGTTTATCACAGTGTAACAGCCACGTAGAGACTGTGCTCACAGGACATGCGGAGAGGTATTTATAGCCAGAATTTACATTATCCCGTCACTAGAATGGGCGGACCGCCAAAGCATGTGACAGCACACAGTGCAATTTAGGGTTTCCCAATCCTGCTTAAACTCTTCCTGATCAAATACACCTGATTCATTTCATTAGCGGAGGCTCCGAGGTCTGAAATGGATGGGTCAGATAAGAGAGACCTCCAAAATGCTGCTGATGAGGTTAGGAACCACTGTTATAGCTCACCACCACATGTTTGTTACGTAGTTCAGCTGATCTGTTTCTTAACAGATGATATCGAACGAATCTGACATTCCATATTCACAATGCTCACTATAAATCTCCATAAATATCTAATGAACTATAACTAATGAACTAGCATTGGTTTATTGGATCCACAAAAAGGTGACATCTATATCTACACCTAGAAAAGGTCAAATCAAAAAATTAGACTCTTAATTTGCTGCTTAGTTTAGGTATTGCATAGGATTAGGGATGTAGAATAAGGTATTAATATATGCTTAATTACTACTAATAAAAGAGACCCTATAAGTAAAGTGTTACCCGGAAAAAAGCAAAAAACATACAAATAAAGAAGAACAACAAAATCAATACATAGAAAAGCAATATAAAAACATACAGAACAAGTTTTTTTTTTTCTAAAGAGGTTTACTTTTCCTCTTTTTCAGTTTTTTTGCCTTTTTTAAATAATAAGTAAAAAAAAGGAAAAATATAGCATATAAAAACATACAAAAACATACAAAATACAAAATAAACATTATGTCGGGCGCACAGAACGGTAATAAAACTGTAACTGCCATTCTTACCGTACAGAGACTTTGGTGCTGCCCTTTATGTCCGATACCAATTTATGGAAAAATCTGAAGTCTGTGAGCCATCAGCCTCGAACAAACAAGTTTGTTTTAGAGAGAAAAAACGGGAGAGGATGAGGAGAGATTAAGGGGTCGAGAAGTCATTGTGTGGGAGCTAACGTTAACTCTGCCTGCTGTGTCGCGGGCGGCGAACGTACTGAGAGACAGAAATCACAGCGGTGAAAAATCAACTCTCTCGCTCTCGCTCTCTCTCCACCCATGTCCTTCCCTCTCTCCTCCTCCCGCTTTTGTAACCAGCACTGCTCTTCGTGTGTGACTGTCTGTGATTGTCACATGTCTAATGCCTCTCGTTCACGTCCTCTATGTCGGTCTACTCTAGGGTCAGCTTGTTTTAGTCGATCAGAGCAGTAGTTGTAAATGAGCCACACGCGGGGCTGGGAGCTTCTTTGTAGTTTCTGTCCGCTCGGGCACAGTGTGTGAGCAGAGAAAACATACACACTGCTGAGATGATGCGCTTGAGAAATCAAAGTGTGGATGTTTCCATTTTCTGTGTCCTCACTTATAGTTCCTATCAGCCTCTGGGCGACACTTGATTATCGTTTTCTGAGTGGTTTGCAAGAACTCAGACCGCCTTGTGTGTCTCTCTTTCTATACAGTATGTATAGGGTTCAATTTCTTTTCACATTTGTGACCCTGGAGCACGAAAGCAATCAGAAGTAGCACAAGTGTATCTGTAGCAATAGCTAAAATTATATTGTATAAATGAGATATCTCAAAAATCATTAGGATATTAATTAGTGCTCTCAATCAATAAAAAATATAATAGTTCTACAGCTGCAATTAGAGCTAACATTAGCATCATGCATTAATAAGAATAATAGTACACTTTTACTCAAAACTCTCTTTGTTTGTAATAACCTCTTTTTGTGATCACAAGTGAAATTTGGTCATTTAATGTTTATAGCCGTTCTTAAGTTGCCAGGTATAGATTCCCAGTGTAATACACGTTAGTAAAGGATCTATTTGTCTATTTGGGCAGCTAATGTACATTATAAATGTAACCCAAAAAATGCAACCCATGTCATTTTTCCTGTCACCGCATTTTTAAAATAGGCAAAGATATGAAACAGAGAGAGAATGAAAGAAGGGGATAAAATCAGAACGGACTAGCCTGGGGGCACCCAAACGAAACACTTTTCCGTAGGCTATTAGCTACGGCCACTGGAAAGCAGATGATGGATAGATGAATCTGCCTCCAGGTGTTGTATGTATAGAACAAATCTATAAAGAAACACTCCAAATAGCGGCAGAACTAGTTTTCACCAAATGGGCTAACATGTGCTTCTTGTTCAGTTGTAAAAAAAAAAAAAAAAATTATAATAATTTAAGAACCTTTTTTTCAGCTGACTTTATTATCCATTGAAGGCTTTTAAAAAGTCAGCTGTGAGATGGTGGGGTTCTTGTCTCTAGGAGAGTCTTTACCCAGAAGGCAGGTAATCACAGTACAAACCATTAGAGATGCAATTTTCACAGCATTTATGATTCCCACTATAGGGGCTCTTGGGAACATAATAATATATAATAAAAAACTAAATCAGAACTTTAGAAAGGCTTTAACCTTTAGAAATTTAGTAGGTATACGCTTGGTCCATATTAGGCCTTTGAAGGGTCACATACTTTAGTTAGCCCAGTTTCACGAAAAAGGTCTTTTTCCAGGAAGATCCTTTAAGAACTGCATTGCACAAAAGCTTCTTTGTTGGTGACAAAACAATTGTTGAGAAATTGTAAATTTAGCCGATTTTGCCAAAAACGGTCTGGTCAAAAGAACATGGATGTCCAATTCTGCTCTTAGATTTAGCAGACATTTTAGATTTAGCCGACGTCCTTCAGAGTTTAGTTCAAACCTGTTCTAGTACACCTGCAAGAAAGTTTCTAGCAAGAAAGCGGTCCTCCAGAAGCAGGACTGAACACTCATGTCAGAAGTAGCATTTTGGGTACCCTAGATGATCTTTGAGCGAACCACTTCAGAACCCTTTTTTTTCTTTTCTTTTCATTTTAATAATTAGAAGAGCCTTCAGAGTCATAAAGACCTTTTGTGCAAAAGTTTTTATAGATCTTAATGTTTTCTTTCTTGTTGATTAACCATTCCGTTTCATGCCGTTCTGACCCAACCAGCACACATGGATTCATTTTCTACTGTGGTGCTGATAACAGAGCTTGTACAAATACATTAGGCGTTTCACATTGGTAATGCATGTGTTCATTAGAAACATACGTAGTCCATATTTACAATAAAAAAATTATCTTGACAATATCTGTAAGCATTTTTACCAGCATGGTTTAGCAAATTCAGCCAACTGTGCAAAAAATTCCAATTCCATACTGAGAACAATTGGTAATCAAGTAGTGCCAAACTAAGAATTTCTTACCGTTTTAAGAAACATCCTAAAAAACATATATTGTTGCCAATAAAGAACCTTAATTTTTAGATGTCATTGTAATAAAGCCTTTCAGACATCTTTATTTTTTGGAGTATATGCAATAATTGTCACGGAACGTGGTTGGAGATACATTGCGCACGATAAGCTTCGCAAAATTGCTTAACAAAAGTTTCTTTACTACAAAAAGCCTCGACACGCATAATCCATTCAAACAACATTAATCCACAACAAAGGAATGCAAGAAACTGAGGACATATAAAGACCAGAATCAGAATCAACTTTTTTGCCAGGTATGTTTAGTGTTTTAGTGACAGAAGCTCTACAGTGCAACACGCTAACAAGACAAGACAGATAATAAAAAGAATTATATACAATATACAAAATATAAAAGGTGCAAAAGAGCAAAAATACAATATATACACTATAAACATTCAATTGTAAGCAGGAATTATGTTTGTGTAGTGTTATGCAACAAATCCGTATGTTAAATAAATAAGTGCTCTCAAGTGTTCATGACATGGACTGCCTGGGGGAAGAAACTGTTCCTGTGTCTGGCTGTCCTGGTACTTAGTGCTCTGTAGCGTCGACCAGACGACAACAGTTCAAAGATGGAGTGTGCTGGATGTGAGGGGTCCAGAGTGATTTTCTTAGCCCTTTTGTTCAATCTGGATAGGTACGGTTCTTGGAGAGTGGGGAGGGTTGTACCAATGATTCTCTCAGCAGTCCTGACTACCCTCTGTAGTCTTCTGAGGTCAGAGAATGGTATCTACGCTAATATTAGTCCTGTCTCTTTTTCAATCTGTTTTCACAGTTTGTATCCAGACTAGATGGTGGATCAGCACACAGAGATTATGTTCATCAGAGACCAGAACACCTAGATGCACTCTGTGGACAGATCACCAGATCCTTATGCACACACACACACACACACACACGCACACAAGTCATTTACACTATCTGACACAGCTGCGTTTAAAATTGAACTGGAAGTTAAGTGCTGGGCGTCCGGTCAGAGGAGAACTGACCCCAACTGAGTCTGGTTTCTCCCAAGGTTTTTTTTTCTCCATTCTGTATGCATGGGGTTTTGTTTCCTTGCCGCTGTCGCCTCTGGCTTGCTTTGTTGGGGACACTTAACTTCTAGTGATTTAACGTCGAATTGATTACAGAGACCGTCTCTGCATTAATAAGAAATTGTTCACTCTCGTCATTATACATCCCTGTCATTGTATTCTTCTACTTTATACTGTACAGTGCTTTCATACAACCTGTATGGTTAAAAGCTATATAAATAAAAATGATTGATTGATTGATTGATTGATTGATTGATTGATTGATTGATTGACAGACAGAGGTGGGCGACGAGAGCTGGGTTAGTTTGGGGTGGAGGAGGTTTGGGATGATGGTGGTGAAGGCCGAGTTGAAGACCAGAAAAACAAAGGAGCAAATGAGACGATTAATTAACACAGGTGATCATGATGAACATAATTAACTAAATGAGTACAGGAACAACCAAATAAGGAAACACAGGAACCGAACGGGAAACATTAGAATGAAACAGATTCATACAGTAATCAAAGCCACTTTAAAGCAGTTTGCTTTCGAGTCAAGAAAGTGAGCTGAAGAGGCTCTAAACAATAAAGTGTAAATAAGCTTTCCTCTTGGGTGATTGAAGCATTGTTTATGTCAGTGTCACAGGAATCTGTGTTCACACACACGCACACACATACAGAGTAGCACCAAGCATATGAATGAGATCATGCAGACCATAAAGCATATCCACAACATTGCAGTATTCAAGACCAAACTCGGCTGACTCAAAACCGACTCCAGTGTAAAGTACAACAACACAGCACTGTGCTCTGTGCTATTGTTTAGCCTAGATCCATGACAAACCCAGGATGATGAAAAAAGGGTCTTGAGGACTCAGGACAACACCAGGTTGAGTACAATTGGTGTTCAATTCAAATATCAAATATCCAAAGAATTCAAATATCCAGTGAGTGTCATGTTGGAAATATCCTCAACATCAAACCCAAACCTAAATCTACCCGATAGTGTCAACAAAAGTAATGTAAACCCTTATTCTCTGATTTTAACAGTAAACTAACTACCTGTAAATCATACTTTTGTGTGAAAATGAATAAAAGTTGTGGGAGTATTACTGTCAATTGTGTTCATTTTATCTGGAAACTGCAGTAATTTGTATGTATAGATACGTTTTTTCAGTTTTGCAGAAATGTAGAGGCGCGTATTTTCAATGAGCCTATGTTGCAAATAACAGTAAGGGAAAAATACCTCCATAGCAATTTTAGCAGATTTTAGGAATGGCATTGAAAGGACACAGTCAACAATGGTAGGTCATTAGATTGTAACACTGTGGATGTAAAACATGCTAATTTCATTCATGACTTATAATGAACTAACATTTACTAACATTTACAACATGGCGGCACTAACATGCATTAAGTCATGCTTAACAGATAATGCACAGGTAATCATAAGTTTACATATAACTCATGTGTTACATTTATGGTCTGTTTCGATTTAGTTTTCTTTGTTTCTGTAGAAATACCAGTGTTTTTGCATTAAGTATGGTTAGAGGTTACTTTTTTGGGGTAGACTGAGCATTCATGCCAACAAACAAATGTTGCTACTGACATAGATTGCATGGGATTAAATATTTGATTATTTTATCATTACTTCTATTATTAGTTTTTTATTTCTCAGACCTTCCCGTTGCAAATAATGGTAACTAAACAAATAAATGCTATTTATCATTTGTATATTTAACGCACTGCAAATTGAACATGTCTGGAACCTCCTTTTTGGTTTCATTAGGGATGTTAATCATCTCCATATCTTCTAACTTTATGGATGGAAAAGTACGCGCCATTCCTGTACAACATTCTGCGTCATTCTATAAATTGGTACTCAAACTGATAAATATGCACGAGTAATTAATTATTCTGTTAATCTGTTATCATTCTCAACATTCTATTGTGCATCCACCTTCTTTTTCTCGTCTATTAATGCGTGTGGTTTCAGTCTATCCGTCTGCCTGCATGTTTATTTGCTCTTTGTGGAAGATTAAAACCACAGAAAGTTATATTCTTGTCGAAGCGCTCCTTCCTGAACCTCACGATGACAGAAGACCGGACCTTGAATACAGTTAATAACGGTATTTTCCTGTTTTGTTAAGTTTTGTTTCTTCTTCTGTGTTGAACTAACCCTGTGTGGATTATTAAGACTGTAAACTGTTCTTGATCTTCGTGCATTGTTCTCCAGTCGCCGTGATATTGCCAAGCAAGACATGATCCTGGATCAGCATTTTTGGTTGATCCTGGACCAACATTAATGTCCAACTCTATCCGGTTAAAAACTTGTAGATATTTTCATCCGCTGGCTTTGCGTTGCATTTAAAACGGTATCAAGGTGCAGACCACTTTTGAAGACGGGCTCAGCAGTGGAAAACCCGTATGATGGTGTTTTTGTGATCAAATATGGCAGTTTCCGGATACCAAAATATGCTGTGATCAATCTGTTTACAGCTCTCATAAATCCTGGTCCTGACTCCTATCAACCTGAAGGTCATCCTGAAGAATCCAAGGTTGTGCTGTAGAATATGATTTATTCCTGGTGATGAGAGTGTCTTGTTTTTGTTTACACTGATGAAATAAAGCCGTCAACGCAAGAGGCCATCACCGCTTGCTGATAACACAATAATCTGTCGTCACGTGTCAAGCACATGTGATCACCCTGTATCAAAAGGTGATTCAGAGGGTAGGAAAAATAAAAGAAACTTGCAAACTTGAAACCCGGACATGGAGAGCAAGAGAAAAAGCAACAGTGATTACATTGAGCTGATATCAAAATTGTGTATGTCCCAATTCCCCACACCAATTAGCATTTACAACAAGCAGAGATGACTTATAGAGACTGAGAAGCGAGAGAAACGGAGAGTGACAGAGCGCAGTTATAACATAATAAGATAAAATGCCTTCCTCACCTGCAACTGCAGCACACGTTCCCATCGTTATTACATCACATAATTATAAAAAAAAGTGCAGAAACACCCTAAGACAACAGAATAAGAATAGCACGTTATCAGCGGACTTTATCTCCATTAGGAAGAATGCAGCTGATTTCTTATGTCACTGAGCTCTAGGCTCTTTGATGTTTTGTTTTCTTAGTTCAAAACCAAATGTTCTTCGAAACAAAGGTCTTTGTACTGGCTCAGTAGCCATAGGCAGTTGTAGTTCAAATAGGCAAAACCGTTATTTCTTATAATACCATATTATATTACCTTAAAACGTGTTCAGTAATTACAGTCGCGCTCTATTTTATAGTTCATGTACTTAAAGTGTTCTGCTTGGAATTAATATGAGTTAAGTTCAGGTTTATGGTTACACTCTAAAAACAAAAATCCTCAAAATTTACAGTAAAAACATGTCAACTGTGGTTGCTGGAATTTTACCGTAAAAAAACATGGCAGCAACATTTTTGGTTTTATGGTATTAACAGAAATGTACATTTAAAAACTCTAATTTTATTAACTGATGTAGTGTTAATATACTAACCTCCTGAAGTACTGAAATCTGTTTTATCCCTTTGTATTTATATTGATAACCACCAAAGTAGCGACCTGATTCATATCTAGAGACTAAGTGGAGGACTCTTTGGACATTGGCCATCAACTAGCAAACACCTAGAAAACCCCTATAACACCCTTATAGCTGCCTGTTGAAAATGGTCAGTAGACCTTAGTTAAATTAAATAAACTCAAGTATCATGTATGAAGCACCTCTCGCATTTGCATGAAAATCTATTTTTTGGAATTCTGGTGTCATTATTAATGCATAAATTACGCAGCTTTAATGATCATTTTGGCAGCTTTTCACAGGCTGCTTGCGAAAGCTGCGAAAGCTCAGATTCCAGAATCAGTGTGTAAGATATGATATGCGAGTCTACGAAAGTAATTGTGGAAATTTTTGACATGTTTCATACTTTTAGGCAAAACCCTTAAATCCAATTTATTAGAAAAGTAATAACGCAAATCTCCTCGAAAAGCCATGTGATTTGAAGCATCTGTTGCTCAAAAGGTGCAAAAGTTTTAATAGATAGGGTTAGGAGTGTGTTAGAGGATGAGCTCCAGATGTTCTTGACGATCATGACAGAATTATTGACATGAGTGTTTTTTTTTCTAGAGTGATTGAAAAATCTAGGACTAGTTTAGGTTTTTTACCTCTTTGACCTCAATGAGGATGTCTGTTGTATAATATTGTGTGCATGTGTGAAAAAAGTAAAACTCAAATACACATGTCACTTAATGAGGGGTCTGAGGCGTCATGGATCCAATTGCAGGCTTTTATTAAACGAAGGCATGGTCAAAGCAGGCAGGTGTCAAACAGGGCAAACAGGAGTATCAGAGGCAAGGCAATAGCAAAATCCAAAAACAGGCGAAGGTCAGGTCAGGCAGCAAACAATCAGAATAACAGAAGACAGGCAGGGTCAAACCAAGGAAACTAAGACTGGAAACAACAATCTAACAGTAGCACAGGCAAACAATGCAACCTGCAGGTGAGTGGCCTGCTACTGACTTTATAGTCCTCAGACAGGAAGTAGCAGCAGAGGGAGTGATCGCAGATCACCCAGAGGTAAGAGCTCCCTCTGCTGGCTTGGTGACAACACAGATACCCAAAAGTCCTTATAGACTCTTGTGCCACTATGAGATTTTCATGTTGATATGACAACAGTGGTTGTGTAATTACAGCAGTTTTTTTTGCTTCTTATAGCAAAACCAAATGGCCAAGCTCCACAACGTTTTTTATTTGATAAATCAATCAGTTAATCAGTTTAATTAATTTAGTGAAAGACTACGCTTTGGATAATTGTTCTGGCTGCATAATACAGTTACCCTTGATCATCAACTTTCATACAGAAGAATGCACATTCTACTTATTGTGTTTTGGGTAGAGGGAAGAGTTCTTGTCCTCAGTTATTGCAGATTGGTCGGGTCCTCAAGCAGCAAAGCATCCCCACAACAGAACAGTGCCACCACCGTGTTGTCTTTGTGGCTTACGCCAGATATGATCCAAACCGCTCCACTTCCACTTCTTCACACAACATTCTCCTCTCACAATTTGAGGGGTCATGACTATGTTTTGGCAAACATCAGACAAGGCTCTACTTGGTCTTCTGAAACGTTCCCATAACTTTTTTACTAGCGTTCTTTAAACGTTATGTAAATGTTATAACAAAATGTTCTTCAGAAAATGTCTGTCAATAATTCATTACATTGCCATTGTTTGTTAGCTGGGTTTGTAAGCTTGGGAAAAACTATAATCAGGTTCTTCAAATCTGATTGGCTCAATATAAGGTTGTTCCAGGGTCGACAAAGACGTCACACTCAGCAAAACCAGGTTCTGTAACCACGCTCCATGGATGCTATTTAAGACAGTATATTCACACACAGTGACCCTTATTGATGTAAAGAATTTTGAATCTTCTTTCTTCGATTTAAAGATCTGATCTTGCTGTAGTTGTTTAGAAGCCAGTTTGAGCTTTAACGCCAATCATCTTCTTCCTCAACATTTCTGTCATTTCTTTCACCCATTTCTAAAACGATTTAGTATGTGACGATACAAAAATTATTCCTGTCTCTGTTTCCTGTCTCCTGTCTGTAAAACGTAGAAAGCCAAAATTAAAATAAAAAGAGAAAATGGAGCAGTCAGCGTCGTGATGCAATTCCACGGAGCGCCCGGTTTATGTAACTGCATTACACATAACAGCAATCGCCTTGTAATAACAGAACCGGGTCGAGAATCAGGAAGCATTTCATTCTACATCGGAAACATGCTATCCATGAAGCATAAATCAGCATTTTGACTGAGGTGCTGGACCTAATGAAGAACGTTTCTATATTCTTGGAGGTGGAGGTGTTTTGTGATGTAATAGATCTACAGCACTCTAGATCTTAAATCCTTATATAAATGCAAAACCGGCTTAGGAGAGCCTGTTTTATTTTCCTGACAGGAAGCTTATTTTAACAAGGGCTTTTGTGCCGTCCGCTGCTGCTTCCGCATGTATCTCAGGAGCCTCTCAAATCTGGGCGCTCTTTCAATCAGCTCTGTCTCAATGACGGTTGAGGGTGCTCTGCTTTCCTTTCCTTCGGTCTTTCAAGGGTTATTCAGACTCGTAATTCCCTCTCACGGCTGTCACTAACGCCGCTTTGACTATAACGGCTGCTTCGACTTTTAAAGATTCCAAGAAAGCCTTATCCAACGCCGTCTGTAATGCTCTACATAATGCCAAAGGATAAATGCCTCGTCTGATAAAAAAATCAAACAAATAAATTAATCAAATTCCTCACAGTTTGAAAGGATCGGACTGAATTCTTCCCATTCCACATTATTACCTCAGTTTTTCTGACTGTAGAGATTTGGGTGTCGCATGCTGTGATGTGATCCGTAATGAAGTTCTGCTGACTTGTGATAATTCTACACAATAACTTCCAATCAACTCCATAACAAATAGTGTTCACACAGGTGTTATCTGTAGATGACGCGCTAAAACTGTGGAAAATGTTTGACTTTAAAATTAAACTCTAATAAAAGCTTTCAGTTTGAAATCTTATTTCTCCTCTGTTACTGTGGCTGCTTGTTTTGTAGCCAATGTTGCTTATTTGGCGGAAATTAGGCAGATTTTGTAGCTGTATACTAAAATGTCACACAGTGTTAGAATACAGTCGCATCTTGTTTTGTGACGTGTTGAATGAGAGAACACAAAGTACCCTTGACATTCTTGAAACTAAATTACGCAGCAAAAATGTTGATTAAGGCCACAGGAACTGACCCCTGCCTTGTAGAGTACTTGACACTGGATCTCTCTATAAAACGTATTGTACAATATAATGTCCTGAAGCATCGCTCCAAATGGAGGTTTTGTTTGCTTTGCAACAACAACAAGACCCTCTTTTGCATCTTTCTCGGTGCAGCATAACGGTTTTAAGCAGACGAGATATGAATTAAGGTCATGATTGGTTACATAAACTCTAGAAAGTTCAACTAGAAATCTGGATCATGAAAATGAAGCAGTGTTAGAGACAAAAACAAAAACATATGATTCCTCCCCCCCTCAAATGACCTTAAATTTGATAACACTTTATTGTGTGGTATGTGTTATATGTACTTACTATTGTATTAACAATAAATTATGCGTAATTATATGCAATCAACCCTAAATCAAACCCTAACCATGTAGTTATATTAATATTACCACAAAATTTCTTCATAATATCTTCCTTTTTGTTCGGCACAAAGAAATTCATAAGAGAGTGAGTAAATGATGAAAGTATGATTATTTTTGAGTTAACCCTTTCTTTATCCAGCTGCTTATTAGCATGCACATTACTAGCATATTGGCTGTTTATTAGTATATATACATCATATTACATATTTCACATACAGTCAGTAAAGCTATTACTGCACACGCTTAGCAAACAGCACTATTTAAACCAAATGGGAGTTATTTATTTGTAGACAAAGAAGTTTAAACCATGTTTCCAATGAAAGCAATAGGCATAAACTGATTTATGGAGAAGCCATGATGCACTCCTTTGATCTTTTTACAAACAGAACCAAACACTGCCTCAGTTGTTAAAGAAATCCAAGGCTTGTGGATTCTCATGACATCTCAGATACAGATGAGACTGTACGTCAGCAGTTCCTATGGCATATTCAACTAACACTACCCTTGACTCGAATGACCTCTGTCGGGAACATGAACACAATGAGACCGTCCTCCATAATTCTCAGTATTTGTGAGCTTAAGGCAAACCTAATATGAGTGCAGGAGTCCCATGTGACGCTTTGCACATGGCATCTCCATGACAGTGAATGTTTATGACCCAGTCCCAACAGAAGGGAACGCCAACAGAGCCATAAGCCGAGTAGTTAGTCTTAGTTTGGCAGTTAATGGCAGGCCTCCCAAAGCATTAAGCACAAAATTAGTAGTAACTGACTCTGTGGCACATTTCTGAAAGGTACTGTTCATAAAAACATTCAGAAATTAAAAGATGAAATGACTTGACACTGCTTAAATGGTTCTTTCCTTTTACAGTTGATGAGAGACATTACGATATTCATATTCAGATTCATTCATTTTTAAATTATTATTAGTATATTATTAGCAAAACCACTTTATGAGAATAAAATAGGCCTGAATTTATATGACGTGGAAATAAAAGTTCATTTTATCATAATTAATTTCGCAAAAACACGGGGGTTTGCAAACTGTTTTTTTGTATTTACAAAATAAACTATTTGAAGCATATACCCTCTCAAACCTTTTAAGGAAGCTGCTCGTTTTTTTTCAGCGTGGACAGGTAGGATGAGAACATGAACTGCATTGTACATTCAGGTCTATACTTTGATGAATGCTGCTGTGAACATCAATCTCTTTCTTTCTTTTCTGTGTGTGTTCTCTCTCGCTGTAGAGAGGGGCTCGACGGGCAAGACGGTCTGTCGCCTCTTCATATGAAGGCAGGTAGAAAAAGATGAGATGTCACGCGACACGGGTGTTCAGCCAAGTGTGGCACCTATTCAGAACCAGCAGAACCTCGCCGCCACACCAACAGCGCGGCGCGAGTTACTCTGAAAATGTGATTAAATGACTTTATTTCAAAAGTTACATCACTAGTTACTTTTTTTTGTGACTACATTCATAAAATTTGTATTCAATGCCAGAATAAATGATCCCTGAACGGTTATTTTTAACTAAAGCAAGCATAGTCTGCTCTACTCTATACTCTATGCAGAATATTTTAGTCATTTCTCAGCTAATTGTGATGTGTGATTAATTTGGGTTTAATTAGATTAATGAATGGTTTTTTTTTTTGCTAATGAGAGGATTCGTGAGCATGCATATTTCAGCCATTGTAGAAATCAACATGCAGCAAACGCATGTTATGAGCTCCAAATAGAAACTCTGCTTATGCTTGTGCCTGTGTTTAAACACCACTGTTTCTCATTTGAAACAATGGATTATATTAATTCTTTTAGGAGCGATCATTTTTTTGCTTGATTCTGCGCAACGTAAGGGTTAGAATACTAGATGAATATCTCTTTCTGTTCAGGAAAAGATTGCATTCAGCAGGTCTTCGAATGTATCTCAGTGTCATTTACTTCTTGAAATTTTGCTGCCAGATTAGCATAGGCTTGAACAAAATCATAATAAACGCTAGCTATTTCACATCAACACATTCATTCATCAAAACCGTCCACAGGAAACACCCTCTATATCAGCAGTACACATGTGTCCTCTTACACAGAATTTACATTTTAAAGGTTTTTTCTTCACGCTGCTTCAAACGCTTAGGTATTTGAGGAGGAGCAAAGGAACAAGTTCTCATTCTAGATAAAACAGAATAGTCTAGGCCAGCATTTCTTTGGCTTCATGTTGCTGGAGGCGAACGCATTTTGGATTTCTCCTTCATGTCAGCCTCTGTTAATGAACTTAATTGAATCGTGTTTGATTAGAAAGAGTTAGGGAAACGCTCTAGCGCTGGTGTGCCCCCATGAGCTCGAAGGCTGGGAAACACTGGTAAAGACAGAATAGCAACTCCACAAGAAACATACAAGTAAAAAAAGGAGCTACAGATCGATATAATTAGATATAATCATTTTTGTATTTAGATTCATTGGTCTTATATAAAACGACCTTTTCATTTACAGGATAATTTCTGATTCTCAGCCTGTTCAAAGAGCTCCAGAACCTTTAATGAACAGGTGCGGGTGATCTGAACAGAATCTATTCATCTCCACCAACAAACCCTGCATCCCATTGTGTCTACCATCAATGTGTCTACATTTAGAAGTGTGGATCTATGCATTCACATTTTTATTGCTCACATTCACTGAAGAAGAATCCATTCAGAACCACAAACTTCAAGTGTATTTGGAAAAACTCAAGTAAGTCAGTATTCATCAGTGTATGATGTCACAAATTCCAAGTCAGAAAACACAATTTAGTTATACATTATTATTATTTTTAATAGCATATGTTAACAATGTGCAGACTGTGAAATTTGAGGAAGATTTCGATACAGATATTTGATACATAAAGGTTATACATGACATAATCTGTCATCTACATAAAATATTATGGGTAATTATTACACATGCAACTTACGCAGATCGACATTCTCCTTCCAGCAATTTCTCGCAGAATTCAAACACAAATTTAATCTAGAATTCAAACTTTACCCTCTGTCCTCATTTAACTTTGCTCAAGTTGTTCCAAAACTTTATTATGATGAATAAAAGTACATATTGAATTCAATATACATAGTTCTTTCATTCTATATGTTCTATCATAGAAAAGCTACATTAATAGTATTTACATTGACCTTGTGTGTTTAGTAAAGATGTTTTTATCCGAAAGTGGCGAAAGTCAACTAAACTGTGTAATACATTTAATTACCAAGTTATTTGCTGCTTTATTTCAGCAGAACAGCGTATCAGCACTGGGCACGCGTTATTCTAAAAAGCGCTGAAGAAAAATCAGCACGTCTTCTTTCACTAGAAAACGTGAAACCTCTCATGAAGGGAACAATGCTTGAGCACACTTGTAAGATGAGGAAAAGGTAGTAAAGAACGAATAACGTGTCACTCTTCTCCAAAAACCATAGAGCAGGGGTCTTCAGATGTGGGAATTAAGGGCATTCCCTCTCTGTAGGTTAGGTTTTCTGTCAAATCTCAAAAACAAAATGATGTCGGGTAGGCACTGGAATCACATTCCCCTGCAGAGGCATGTCATCCTCTTTCAAATAGAACCTCTAATGCACTCCTCCTGACTTTCAAGCAAGTTGCTGCCTAAAATGAAAAGTTGGTGTATTATTAATGTAACACATATAACTTTGTTGTCTTCTCTCTGCCTTCAAAATCTGATCCCACATTCACCCATCAAGAGTTGTTTTGCCTGTCCCTTTTCTGTTTTGGTACCTTCAAAAAGTTGGCCATATAAATGGCTGTGTGCACAATGAAAGCTTTCATCTCGAATCTACTTTTTTCAATTTGTAAGAATCGCTCGATTGGCTCATCGATGCAATCCATGCATATGGGCCTTTTATTTGCACTTCTGCAATTAATTATTACGATTCCATTTAACTTTAAGTCCCCTAGCATTTTGTTTAATATGACTCAACATGACTCAACTAATTAAAAAACGAGCTAAACTTCCCTTTTCTGGCCGAGTGTGTTTGAGAAGCACTTGCCAAATGAATGGACTTCAATGCTGCTCACCTCAAGCAGGAGACACTGTGTTAAAAATCACTTGCTTTATGCATCAGGTCGATAATCCATTTCAAGTAAATGCATGCATTTGTGAAAGCAGAAAAGATTCATATTCTCACCTAACCCAGAATGTGCGCTGTAAGGGACAGCAAATGCTGAAAGGCAGTTGCAAAGTATGTGATGTCAGGATGGTATTAAATGCTAAGCTGAAGTTCAAAAGAAGAAAGAAACGTTTAAGGCTCCTGAGTCAGCAGAAAGCAGGAGGTCATTAACTAGCATTAAGAAGAGGCATCTCGCTTTCCATATAAAACATAATTCAGACAGAAAAGGTGCGTGAGGCGTATCATATTTGAGTGTGATGGACAGCTTAGGTGATTATATAAGTAACAGAAAAATAGTAATATTAGTTAAGTATTTTCCAGGGCGGTACCCAGCTATGGTTTTCAAAAGGGCCCAGACATCTGTGAAAGAAGAAGAAGAAGAAGTGCTTTTATTGGACATTAATTTAACATTGGACGTTAGACGCTTAATTTAAGTTTAAATTTGTTCACCTGACGTCACAACCAAAAATTGAACAAAATATCGACGTTTGTGTGCCTGCAGGACAGGGTCTCAAACCTAGATCTTTAGCAGTGCTTTTTGTAGCCTGTTTCAGCTCTTGTGCACCTCGATAATACAGTTTTGGGGCTAACAGCTGCCCTTGCTAAAAAGTCCTGCAGTATTAGTATACTTCTTTAGTATACAGTTGAATTTCGAAAAAACACACAGTGTAAAAATGAGTCACTATATTTACTGAATTGTTTCAATTAATTCAATATATTATAATTATTATATATCAAATGAAATTGTAAAGTAGCATGAAAAAATTAAGTCAATTAAGTGAAGTTAAATTGTCAAAACAACGCTATTTAAGGGGGTTGCTAAAGGTCTATGGTTATGCAGAAAATTCCTAGCCTTGAAGGAAAGATGTTATAATTGATAAAAAAGAAACAACTAACACCTGACCATGTTTCTTTTTGGCTTGTCTAACTGCTTGTAATTCAACCTGTAGTCTAACAAGAGTCAAAGGTCAAGAAGCCAAATGAAGGAACACTGACCACCATAATGTTAATATTTTTTTTTCCTTCATTGATTGTACTTTAAAGTATAAGGTACTGTTATACTTTAAGTATATTTAAAAGTAAACATTTA